>NC_091069.1:115062971-115366001 GCF_032405125.1 Capricornis sumatraensis
ATGATAGACCTGTGACTCATCACATAAGAGAAAAAATTAAAACTATGTATTACTCAGTACTATCAGGTAATCAAAAGGAGTCATCAAAAAACCTTATGATTTCTCTAGAATCTTAGTATATTTACTTCAGCCAATTGATTAGCAATACACTGACTTCTAGTAGATTGTTAGAAAGATTATTTAAAACCTTAGTTTCAAAACAGATACCTGTGACCATGGATGGATATATTGCCTCCCCTCTGTTACACACTTTGATATATTCAGCAGCAAAAAATGCTCTGCTCTTAATGTGTGTTCCACAACCCATTTGGGAAGACTATTAGCTTCTAGTCAGTCATTTAAAGCTGTGGAGTGAGATATGACTTGGCATCAAGCTTCTTGCCATTTGTGTTCATTCCTCACCTCCATTCCTGCACCTTACTTCCCTTAACCAATCAACTCTTTCTGTTGCTTTGGGCTTTCCCATTATATTCTATGGCTTCTCCAATGACTCAGATGGTAAAGAATCTTCCTGCAGTGCGGGAGACCCAGGTTCAATCCCTGGGTTGAGAAGGTCTCCTGAAGGAGGAAATGGCAACCCACTCCAGTATTCTAGACTGGAGAATGTATGGACAGAGGAACCTAGCAGGCTACAGTCCATAGTGTCACAAAGAATCAGACACAACTGAGCGACTAACACACATTTTTCATTCTCTATCAGTGTCTTAAGTCTGCCATAAAGACATACCATAATATGAGTGGCTTAAAATAAGAGGAATTTATTTTCTCATCGTTCTGGAGGCCAGAAGCCTGAAATCAAGATACTGGCAAGGTTATATTCATTCCAAAAGCTGCAAGGATGAATCCTTCCTTGATTCTTCCAGGTTCTTGTGGGTCCTGGCATTCCTTGGCTTGTAGTAACATAACTTTAATCTCTGCCTTCATCTCTGTACAGTCTTAATCCTGAATGTTTCTGTGTCTTGTCTTCATCTTATAAGATCACCTGTCTTTGGATTTGGGGCTCAAGCTCAGTCTAGATTAATTTCATATCAAGATCCTTAGCTAATTCAATTTGAAAAGATTGTGTTTTCCTAATAATACCATATGGGGTTCTGGTAGACTTGAATTTGGGCAGGTGGGTATTCAACGCTTCAGCATGTTATTAATCTCTTTCTTCTCAGTTATTTAGAATTAATTCAGCAGAATTCTCAGACACCATTGAGTAGTTCTTTGTGGAAAAAAAAATCAACAATCTGTCTTTGGCAAAGGACTGTGCAGAAGTACCAATTTCACTTTTCCACTTATCAGGAGAAATAAAATGAACACTTTTATTTCTGCCACCCACACCACTGTTGGGATATTAAGCTATCCTTGTGGCTAGTATTTGGATTTCACATTCTGAGAATTCTTATTGCATGATGGAATGTGCCAGTTGGCAGGCCTGCAGAATTGTAGCTCCTACTGCAACAGCTGCATCTTGATGTGTTCCCCTAATTGGAAGAAGGGCTCAAGAGCAATTCTTAACTGCTTCCAAGGAAGGAACATAGTTGGACACAAACATCTGCTGCTGCTGACATCAGAGAAATGAGCATATGACTTGGAAGGGCCTTTGTGCCTGTGCAGTGGTAGAAGGGTTATGAGTTAAAGCACCCTTAACAAATAAAGCCTGAAGCAGTTTATGTTGAAATACTTTAGGAAGGGGTGCAATTTTATGTCACAAAAGTAGAAGGGGAAAAAATATGTTACTGAGCTGGCCACATGACACACAGCTGTTTGCTAAGTGCTGTTCGGTTGGTGGAGAAGCTATTGGAAATATTTCCCCCAAAGATGACTCTTTGAGGGTTAGGGAGGATGTGAGTAAATGTGAAGAAATAGTATGTTGGTGCCTCCATTTCTCCTGACTCTCAGCGATCATATTTTATCCTCAAAGCCTGAAACCCCAACACTGTTGCACTGTGCCACCTAGTCCCCCTGACAGTAACTGGGGAGGCTGCAGAGAACTCAGGAAGCTTTGCATAGAGTATTGGAGTTCTTACAGCTTCCACCACAATAGGTAAGAACGATGCAGTGCTTCTGTCTAGTCCGTTTCACAAGGAGGTTGAGATAGCCTCATCTATGAGATGAGGCATAGACACTCATGAGACTACGTGGAACAAGTAGAAGAGATCTGGCACAAGTTGGTTTGACCAAGTACCTTAGAAAATACCGCATGGACATGTGTACCACAAAGGGAGGGGACATGTGTATACCTATGACTGATTCATGTTGATCTGTAACTGAAGCAAGCACAATATTGTAGTTATCCTCCAAAATAAAAATACTTAAACTAAAAGAAAAATAAAAAATAAAATCAGCTCACCTGTGACAGCCCATATACCACTATTCCCTGATTTTCAGAGGCACTTACCTTGAAATCATTTAACAACTTTTAAATTCATTTTTATTTTGAATAATTTACATAAATTACTTCTTGATCTTTGAATTTTATACACCATTGACTTCGTACTGTGCAGAAGAGACTCCCACCACACACATTCCTTTTCTATCTTCCATTCACTCAAGATGATCAAAACATAATTTTTATTAGATTAAGGTTCATCTTTCAGATGTATACCAGGTGTACCATGATTTCCTTTTCTACATATTTTACAGTCTCTATTGTTAATACACATCTTACTTTATATGTTTTGTTTCCTCATAAGGTTAATTATTAATCAATTTCTATTTTCCCACACATCATTTAAATATCCTCTAAATTAATTCAAAATTTTTTAGGTACTCAAATTTATTTTTTAGAAAAAGTTTTTTATGAGAGCCTGTTGATAAGTTTCAATAGAGACCATTTATTCTTTCATATTTGTCCTGTAAATTCCTCTTGCCTCTGTCTTACTGGATGTTACTCCTGGATCCTGTGTTTTCTGACTCCTTGTTTATTCCTTTATTTTAGACATATACTTAACCAATATCTCAAGAGAAATACAAGTGCTAAAATGTGGAGGGCCTCCTCTGTGTCTTAATTCTACTTTGAGATTGATCCCAAACTAATCACTGGAGTGGGTTGACATTTCCTTCTCCAGATGCTCTTCCCTACCCAGGGATAGAACCTGGGTCTCCTGCATTGCAGGCAGATGACTGACTCCAACTGAGCCACCAGGGAAGTTGATCAAACTACTACAGTTAGCTTTTCTGCAGGCGCATCACTGTATGGGACAGATTTAAAAACAAGCTTCCAAGAAAGTATTCACAAACTTCTGGACTCAGGTATCTCTGCCAGTCATATCTGACTCCAGGATTTAAATTTAACTGATAACAGAGAAGTCCCAACAAATTTTTATACTATTAAATAATGCCTGCATGAGTTTCATTCCAATAGTTCAGATAAACAAGCCTACTTACAGACAGAAAAACAAACAAACAAAAACTATTCAAAAAACAAATTATTCATTAGTTTAGCAGAGCATTAGATGATTAGATAGCATCACTCTTCCAGTGTGCATGAATTTGAGCAAATTCTGGGGAATAATGAAAGACAGGGTAGTCTGGCATGCTGCAGTCCATGGGGCTGCAAAGAGTAGGACATGACTTAGCAACTTAACAGCAACAATGAATCAACTATACTCAGTACTGGAGAGATTGGAAGTAATAGAGACAGAAGCCCTGATCTCAGAGAGCTTATGGCCCAGCAGGGGAAGGTGGCTCTGGTGGTGGGAGGAGGTAAACATTCAACAAATCAGTTTTTCAATATATGTGATAAGAATTAGAAGGAGAAACACAGGAAGTTGTTAGATTGAGGAGAGTGAAGTGATCAGAAAAAGAATTCACTGAGGAAATGATACTAAAATTGGGAATCTATGGGTGAGAAGGAGCAGAGAGGATGCAGTAGGGAGAAGAGAATCCAGGCAGAAAACAACAGAAGATGTTTAGATTTGAAAGTGAGAATGAGTTTGATGGTTAAAAGAATTATATATGTTTTAAAAGTGAAACAAAAGTTATGTGGCTAGAATAAACACAGAGGAGGCTGATGAAAGATGTGGCTGGGGAACCAATCCAAGTGTGGAACATACGGAGCCCTCATTGTTGTTGTTTTCCAGTTGCTAAGTTGTGTCTGACTCTTGCAACCCCGTGGACTGCAGCACATAAGGCTTCCCTGTCCTTCACTGTCTCCCAAAGTTTGCTCAGACTCATGTCCATTGAGTTAGTGATGCCATCCAACCATCTCATCCTCTGCTGCCTCCTTCTTTTGTGCTCAATCTTTCCAAGCACCAGATCTGTCCCAATGAGTCAGCTCTTCTCATCAGGTGGCCAAAGTATTGGAGCTTCAGCATCAGTATCAGTCCTTCCAATGAATATTTAGGGTTAATTTAATTTATGATTGACTCGTTTGACCTCCATATTGTCCAAGGTACTCTCAAGAGTTTTCATCAGCACCACAGTTTGAAAGCATCAACTCTTTAGTGCTCAGCCTTCATTAAGGTCCAATACTCAAATCCATACATGACTACTGAAAGCCATAGCTTTGACAATACAGACCTTTGTTGGCAAAGTGATGTCTCTACTTTTTAATACTCTGTCTATGTTTGTCATAGTTTTTCTTCCAAGGAGCAAATGTCTCTGAATTCTGTGACTGCAGTTACCATCCGCAGTGATTTCAAAGCTCAAGAAAATAAAATCCGTTACTGTTTCCATTTTCTTTCACATTTATTTATCATGAAGTGATAGGAGAGGATGCCATGATCATAGTTTTCTTACTGTTGAGTTTTAAGCCAACTTTTTCACTCTATTTTACCCTCATCAAGAGGCTCTTTAGTACCTCTTTACTTTCTGCCATTTGAAGGGTATCATCTGCGGATATAAGGTTGTTGAAATTTCACCTGGCAATCTTGATTCTAGCTTGCAAGTCACCCAGCCTGGAATTATACATGGTGTAATCTGCATATAAGTTAAATAAGCTGATTAAATAAGCCTTTTTTGTACTCCTTTCCCAATTTTGAATCAGTTCATTCTTGCATATCCATTCTAACTGTTGCTTCTTGACCTGCATACAGGTTTCCCAAGACACATGTAAGGTGGTCTGGAATTATCTCTTTCAGAATTTTCCACAGTTTGTTGTCATCCACACCGTCAAAGGCTTTATTCAGCATAGTCAATGAAGCAGAAATATCTGGTTTTCTGTTTTTAATTTATTTGATTTTTGTAATAAAATGGGTGTCAGCAATTTGATCTCTGGTTCCTCTGCCTTTTCTAAATCCAGCTTCTACATCTGGAAGCTCTTGATTCATGTACTGTCAACGTCTCAGTTCAGTTCAGTCACTCAGTCATGTCTGACTCTTTGTGATCCCATGAATCGCAGCAAGCCAGGCCTCCGTGTCCATCACCATCTCCCGGACTTGACTCAGACTCACGTCCATCGAGTCAGTGATGCCATCCAGCCATCTCATCCTCTGTCGTCCCCTTCTCCTCCTGCACCCAATCCCTCCCAGCATCAAAGTCTTTTCCAATGAGTCAACTCTTTGCATGAGGTGGCCAAAGTACTGGAGCTTCAACTTCAGCATCATTCCTTCCAAAGAAATCCCAGGGTTGATTTCCTTCAGAATGGACTGGTTGGATCTCCTTGCAGTCCAAGGGACTCTCAAGAGTCTTCAACATCACAGTTCAAAAGCATCAATTCTTTGGTGCTCAGCCTTCTTCACAGTCCAACTCTCAAATCTATACATGACCACAGGAAAAACCATAGCCTTGACTAGGTGGACCTTAGTCGGAAAAGTAATGTCTCTGCTTTTGAATATACTATCTAGGTTGGTCATAACTTTTCTTCCAATGAGTAAACGTCTTTTAATTTCATGGCTTCAGTCACCATCTGCAGTGATTTTGGAGCCCAGAAAAATAAAGTCTGACACTGTTTCTACTGTTTTCCTATCTATTTCCCATGAAGTGATGGGACCTGATGCCATAATCTTCTTTTTCTGAATGTTGAGCTTTAAGCCAACTTTTTCACTCTCCTCTTTCACTTTCATCAAGAGGTTTTTAGCTCCTCTTTACTTTCTGCCATAAGGGTGGTGTCATCTGCATATCTGAGGTTATTGATATTTCTCCCGGCAATCTTGATTCCAGCTTGTGTTTCTTCCAGTCCAGCGTTTCTCATGATGTACTCTGCATACAAGTTAAATAAGCAGGGTGACAATATACAGCCTTGATGTACTCCTTTTCCTATTTGTAACCAGTCTGTTGTTCCATGTCCAACTCTAACTGTTTCTTCCTGACCTGCATATAGGTTTCTCAAGAGACAGGTCACGTGGTCATGTATTCCCATCTCTTTCAGAATTTTCCAAAGTTTATTGTGATCCACACAGTCAAAGGCTTTGGCATAGTCAATAAAGCAGAAATAGATGTTTTTTCTGGAATTCTCTTGCTTTTTCAATGATCCAATGTATGTTGGCAATTTGATCTCTGGTTCCTCTGCCTTTTCTAAAACGAGCTTGAACATCAGGGAGTTCACGGTTCACATATTGCTGAAGCCTGGCTTGGAGAATTTTGAGCATTACTTTACTAGCATGTGAGATGAGTGTAACTGTGCAAAGTCTAGCTTGAAGCATCTTGAGCATTACCTTGCTAACATGTGAAATGAGCACCTTTGTATGATGGTTTAAACATCTTTGCACTGCCTTTCTTTGGGACTGGAATGAAAGCTGACCTTTTCCAGTCCTGTGGCCACTGCTGAGTTTTCCAAATTTGCTGACATAATGAGTGCAGCACTTTAACTGCTTCATCTTTTAGGATTTGAAATATCTAAGATTGAACTCCATCACTTCCACAAGCTTTTTTTTTTTTTTTTCTTTTTGTAGTAATGCTTTCTAAGGCCCACTTGATTTCACACTCCAGAATATTTGGCCCTAGAGTAATCACACTCATCTCACATGCTAGTAAAGTAATGCTCAAAATTCTCCAAGCCAGGCTTCAGCAATATGTGAACCGTGAACTTCCTGATGTTCAAGCTGATTTTAGAAAAGGCAGAGGAACTAGAGATCAAATTGCCAACATCTGCTGTATCATGAAAAAAGCAAGAGAGTTCCAGAAAAGCATCTATTTTTGCTTTATTGACTATGCCAAGCCTTTGACTGTGTGGATCACAATAAACTGTGGAAAATTCTGAAAGAGATGGGCATATCAGACCACCTGACCTGCCTCTTGAGAAATCTGCATACAGGTCAGGAAGCAACAGTTAGAACTGGACATGGAACAACAGACTGGTTACAAATAGGAAAAGGAGTACATCAAGGCTGTATATTGTCACCCTGCTTATTTAACTTATATGCAGAGTACATCATGAGAAACGCTGGACTGGAAGAAACACAAGCTGGAATCAAGATTGCCGGGAGAAATATCAATAACCTCAGATATGCAGATGACATCACCCATATGGCAGAAAGTGAAGAGGAGCTAAAAACCTCTTGATGAAAGTGAAAGAAGAAAGCGAAAAAGTTGGTTTAAAGCTCAACATTCAGAAAAAGAAGATCATTGCATCCGGTCCCATCACTTCATGGGAAATAGATGGGGAAACAGTGGAAACAGTATCAGACTTTATTTTGGGGGGCTCCAAAATCACTGCAGATGGTGACTGCAGCCATGAAATTAAAAGACGTTTACTACTTGGAAGGAAAGTTATGACCAACCTAGATAGTATATTCAAAAGCAGAGACATTACTTTTCCGACTAAGGTCCGCCTAGTCAAGGCTATGGTTTTTCCTGTGGTCATGTATGGATGTGAGAGTTGGACTGTGAAGAAGGCTGAGAACCGAAGAATTGATGCCTTTGAAATGTGGTTTTGGAGAAGACTCTTGAGAGTCCCTTGGACTGCAAGGAGATCCATCCAGTCCATTCTGAAGGAGATCAACCCTGGGATTTATTTGGAAGGAATAATGCTGAGGCTGAAACTCCAGTACTTTGGCCACCTCATGCGAAGCGTTGACTCATTGGAAAAGACTCTGATGCTGGAGGGATTGGGGGCAGGAGGAGAAGGGGACGACAGAGGATGAGATGGCTGGATGGCATCACTGACTCGATGGACGTGAGTCGGAGTGAACTCCGGGAGTTGGTGATGGACTGGGAGGCCTGGCGGGCTGTGATTCATGGGGTCGCAGAGAGTCGGACACAACTGAGTGATGAATTGAACTGAACTGAACTGAATGACCATACCGCTGGGATTAGCTGAGTCATTAAGGACTTTTTGTCCAGTTCTTCTGTGCATTCTTGCCAACTATTTTCAATATCTTCCATTTCTGTTAGGTCTTTGCCATTTCTCTCCTTTATTTTATTTATCTTTGCACGAAATGTTCCCTTTGTATCTACAGTTTTCTTCAAGAGCTCTCTGCTGCTGCTGCTACTAAGTCACTTCAGTCATGTCTCACTCTGTGCGACCCCATAGACGGAAGCCCACCAGGCTCCCCTGTCTCTGGGATTCTCCAAGCAAGAACATTGGAATGGGTTGCCATTTCCTTCTCCAATTCATGAAAGTGAAAAGTGAATGTGAAGTCGTTCAGTCATGTCTGACCCTCAGCGACCCCATGAGCTCTCTAGTTCTCCCCATTCTATTATTTTCCTCTTTTTCTTTGCATTGATCACTTAGGAAGGCTTTCTTGTCTCTCTCTGCTATTCTCTGGAACCCTGCATTCAGTTGGGTATATTTTTCCCTTTCTCCTTTGCCTTTGGCTTCTCTTCTTTTCTCAGCTATTTGTAAGACCTCCTCACACAAGCACTTTGCCTTCTTGCATTTCCTTTTCTTGGGCATGATTTTGGTAACCATCTCCTGCACAATCTTACAAACCTGTGTCCATATTTCTTCAAGTAATCTATCAGACCTAATTGGCTGAATCAATGAATCATACCCACTGTATAATCAAAAGATATTTGATTTTGGCTATACCTGAATAACCTTGTGATTTTCCCTACTTTCTTCAGTTTAAACCTCAATTTTGCAGTAAGAAACTCATGATCTGAGCCACAGTCAGCTCCAGATCTTGTCTTTGCTGACTGTATAGAACTTCTCAATCTTCAGCTGCAAAGAATATAATCAATCTGGTTTTGATATTGACCATCTGGTGATGCCCATGTTTAAAATAATTTCTTATGGTGTTAGAAAAGGATTTTTGTTCTGAGCAGTGCATTCTCTTTACAAAATTCTGTTATCCTTTGCCCTGTTTCACTTTGTACTCCAAGGCCAAACTTGCCTGTTATTCCACGTATCTCTTGAGTTCCTACTTTTGCATTCTATCCCCTATGATGAAAAGGACATCGTTCTTGGTGTTAGTTCCAGAAGGTCTTGTGGGTCTTCATAGAACCATTTGACTTAAGCTTCTTCAGTGTTAGTGGTTGGCACATAGTCTTGTATTACTGTGATATTGAATGGATTGCCTTGGAAATGAATTGAGATCATTCTGTCCTTTTTGAGATTGCACACAATTACTGCATTTCAGACTCTTGTTGACTATGAGGGCTACTCCATTTCTCTAATGATTCTTATCCTTAGTAGTAGATATAATGATCATGTGAATAAATTCACCCATTCTCAGTTTCCCCAATAGCCAGTCCTTCCCATTATGAAGCTTACAAAAGCCTCTCATTCCCATCCATCAGAGGGCAGACAGAAGGTATAAGAACTTTAATCTCACAGAATGAAAACCACAATCAGAAAGCCAACCAAAATGATCATATGGATCATTGCCTTGTGTAACTCAGTGACGCTCTGTGACATGCCGTGCAGGGCCACCTAAGATGGATGGGTCATGGTGGAGAGTTCTGACAAAACGTGGTCCACTGAAGAAGGGAATGGTAAACCACTTCAGTATTCTTGCCTCGAGAACCCCATGAATAGTATGAAAAGATTTAAAAATAAATGACAGCAGAAGATGAGCCCCCCATGTTGGTAAGTGTCTCATGTACTACTGGGAAAGAGTGGAGAAGTAGCTCCAGATAGAATGAAGAGAGTAGGCCAAAGCAGAAATGACCCTTAGTTGTGGATGTGCCTGGTGATGAAGTAAAGTTAGATGCTGTAAAGAACAATATTGCATAGAAACCTGGAATGCTAGGTCCATGAATCAAGGTAAATTGGATGTGGTCAAATAAGAGATGGAATAGTGAACATCAACATTTTAGAAATTAGTGAACAGAGCCTAGAGGGCTCATTAAAAGCTATGCATTTTAGTTAAAGATAATTAGAATTAGCTGCAGGTTTTGTTTGTTTGTTTGTTTATGAAAGCCATTCATTCAGATTCTGCTCCAATCCTCAAATCTCACTGCAAAGAGGCCTGTACTGCCTCCTCTATTTAATACAGTAATCTATCCTTACCCTTACTCCAATCCTCTCAAATGCCCTAAATCCACTGCATTTTTTTTTTTTCTACCTCCCACCAATCAAATTACTTATCCTGTTTGTGGTCAGTTGTGAGCCCCTGGTCACTAATACAGGACCCACAGAGCAGAGAGCTGTTTTGGTGTTTGCTACTGTATTAAAAACAGCTTCATAGGAGCACTTAGTATATGGGAGAAAATCTGCTTGATAATTATTTACTCAGGACATGAATTTCCCTCTTGGCTGAATCGTTACTAAACTTTTAACCTTTCTCACAAATTCACACTAGACAGCTTAAACTTAATTGAATAGTGCATAAAATAAGCTGCTTCTTTTTTCCTTCCTTTAGATTTTTTTCCAGTGAAAAATCTCAGTATTTTTTTTTAAGCTTTGTAGCAGACTTAGTCACATTCTCAGCAGAGAGGTCATGGACCAAATATTTTCATCCATTAAGATATTTTCTTTAGATCAGATTCAAGAGGTACAATATTGGCAAGTCAGCATATGTAATATTTTTCTGGGCCTGTTCTCACATATATCCATTTCTGTTCACAGTCCACAGCATGAACTTCACATTAATGCGAGATACTTTTTAAGTTCACATAGAGACCCTTCAAATATGTACTCAAACTCAACCTGCTTAAAGATTCTGCAGCAGAAACTCAACTATTTTTTAACTCCTAAAATATCAGAGCTGCCATTGACCAAAAAATGGCAGATTCGCATTTTTAAAAGGACACTGGCCTTTTTTCCATAGGGTCTGAAGTCTTGACCAGTAGAGGGCAGCTGCAACTCTTGAAAACTGGCTCCATGTCCTAACCATCAGGAAACACATACTTCACTCATCATTTATACAGAAGTTATGATTGCTTTCAGTATATGTAAATTTTACAATATTATTGATTTTTATACATGAGTAATACAAGTAAACAGATTAGTAAAAAGAGAAAAAGAAAATCACTGATATCTCCCTGAGATAACATAACAGCTATTAATATTGATTGATGTACTCATATATATTTCATTGATTTTCCAAAAATAGAATCCTAGAGTGAACACTAATATCTTTTAAAAATAGAATAAATATGCACATTGATGGGGTGATGTCAAAGAGACAGAGGAACCAACTGAGAGAGCTCTCAGTGTTCAAAGCTGAATCATTTGGGGCAGTAAAATGTAGTATTGGACTACAATCCAAGGTATGAAATAAACATCTGAGTCTACATATTGATATCAACATTGACTAACTAATGAATGTAGAAAAGAGACAAATCTTTGTAGAATAATCCTAAAAATTGGGAATAATTTCTCACTTAATTGTAGGCTGTGCATGACTTTCTTTTAATGAGTACCATGAAAGAAGAAAGGAAAAACCTGACATACTATGTTAGATAGGTGTCAAGGTCAAAAATAAAAAAGAATGTTGATAGTATGTAACCTTGATATGTTTGATGCACTTTACCTCTGTGGTGGTCCTTCTAGAACTTAATAACCTAGAAGGAATGGAGATCTGGAAAGACCAAAGACAAATTTGAATTGCCTGTATTTATTGACCAATTAAGTATTGGAGAGAAGACTAAGGCAGTTGAAGTTTCTCAAAAGAAAATTGACAATGGACATCTGGATAAATGTAGATCTACTCTATCAACTTGTGAACAAAATGCATAATGAATTGCACACAAATGTTGGCTGTAATATATACAAATACCTTTGGAAATGATGCTGACCCCACCTTATGGACAGAGTATTGGAGTGTTCTAAGAGATCACGTGAGGGATAGAAGAACAATAATCTTGCTGTAAAAGATATATGCTGCTGCTGCTAAGTCACCTTTTAAAGGAGAAGGCAATGGCATCCCACTCCAGTACTCTTGCCTGGAGAATCCCATGTACAGAGGAGCCTGGTGGGCTGCAGTCCATGGGGTCACTAAGAGTAGGACACGACTGAGTGACTTCACTTTCACGCATTGGAGAAGGAAGTGGCAACCCACTCCAGTATTCTTGCCTGGAGAATCTCAGGGACAGAGGAGCCTGTTGGGCTGCCGTCTATGGGGTCACACAGAGTCGGACATGACTGACGCATCTTAGCAGCAGCAGCACCTTTTAAAACTTTTTAATATATAAAATATAAATGGAATATCATGGAGAAAATCTTGGGGTCAAAATCCAACTCTGCTGTTGTAACTTTGGAGCAAGAAAGTGATTACACAAAGTGGAATAGTACCTAAATTTCACAGTTGTTATGAGACTTGATGAAGTTATATAAAGAGCTATAAGAAATCAGATTCCCCTTTAAAAATTGGAGCCAGAGAAGAAATCATAATTATTATTAGCTGTCAAGAATGACAGAGGAGTATATTTCTGGTTACTATTAAAATGAGATGATGATGGATAATCTGCATCTCCACACGACGCTTCTGCTATAGGTGATATTTTTATGTTGATCTTAAATTTAATAACCCTACTTTTAACTCTCTGGTTACTAAAATAACCATTCTATCATAAAAAATAAAGACTTCAGAGAGTATAAACATCAATCTTCTGACCCTTATGCCATAGAACATATATATATAGAAAAAAAAATATATATATATATATATATCCTTCTAAGTTTTAAAGGATTAAAAAAAAAAAAAGAAGACCACCTTTTATTTAGCTAATACAAGAAACCCAAGTCAGGTAAGCAAACAGTTTCTATAGCCAAACCAGATAGTTTAAAATCACATGGAACTTTTGGTCATTATGCCAAAATATCCATTCACAGGTAGAAGATAAAGTCTGGCCTTAACTAAACTGGCAGCAGCAACATGAACCTATATCAATAGGTTCGCTTGCACAACCAAAGGTTGTAAGAAAAAGAAACCTTGAGAAAAAATCTTGATGGGAAATACCCAATCAGGTTACTTCTTGAGTAGGGAGATATCCTTAAACTAATGCAAACTTTCTAGTTGCTCTAGTAGAATTCAATCTGTGTAGCTTATATTCTAGTTATTCTATTATATTTCTATAAGTATGAGGACAGTTGATGTGATACTATACATGATGGGGAATGGGCACCTATATCCTAAATTAATCTGGGAATTTATTGGAGTCAATAATGATTCCCAAATCATATTGGAAGAAACATGTCCCTAAGAGATATTAGAATACTCTGGAGAAAATATAATACAGAGACAACAAACATGTC
Source organism: Capricornis sumatraensis (assembly GCF_032405125.1). NCBI lineage: Eukaryota > Metazoa > Chordata > Mammalia > Artiodactyla > Bovidae > Capricornis > Capricornis sumatraensis. Next base: position 115,076,482 of record NC_091069.1, read on the forward strand.
AATGGTGGCAGAGTTTGGAGAAATGTGGGAGGCCTTAATTATACAAAGGCATTCCAAAAGATTTTGAGGATGATGAAATTCTTCTGAATGTAATTATAGAGGCAAATACATTGCTGTATGCATTTGTTAAAACAAACAAGACTGTAAACCACAAAGATAATTATTAATGTACATAAATATTAAAAATACCAGTCAGCATATGGAGGAAAGGTGAAATGCAGACCATGACGAATCTAACTGTATCACAAATGAATCATATAATTACACTAAAATGGATGGGGAAGAAAGGGTAACTTTGGAAAATAATATTTTGATTGAATGTCACATTACTAAAGACAAAATAAACTACAGAAGCACTGTATTCTAGTTCATAATGGATTAGCAACTAAGTTACATTATACGTATAAAACTGTTGACAAATAAGTAAATATACTATTAATATAAATATGCTGTTGACAGCCAGGTTTATCAAGAAGTTATCAATTAAATAGCAGGAAGTTTAGAATTAATTCTGTGGTGTGGAAATGAATTATGTGTGTGCATATGTGTATGGAAATGCATGTATTTCACATATATGCATATATTTCCTGTCTGTATCCACTAAGAGCTATTAATAACAGTGACACCCAACTAGCAATGAGCACACTTAGTCGCCCAGTTTGCCATTTCTAATAGCATTTCTTAACAAAAGGGATTAGAACTTCCTGGAGACATGGATGATTTTAGGGCTTGTGTACTTCAGCAATCAATGCAAAGAAATAGAGGAAAATAACAGAATGGGAAAGACTAGAGATCTCTTCAGGAAAATTAGAGATACCAAGGGAACATTTCATGGAAAGATGGGCTCAATAAGGACAGAAATGGTATGGACCTAACAGAAGCAGAAGATATTAAGAAGAGGTGGCAAGAATACACAGAAAAACTGTACAAAAAAGATCTTCACGACCCAGATAATCATGATGATGTGATCACTAATCTAGAGCCAGACATCTTGGAATGTGCAGTAAGGTGGGCCTTAGAAAGAATCACTATGAACAAAGCTAGTGGAGGTGATGGAATTCCAGTTGAGCTGTTTCAAATCCTGAAAGATGATGCTGTGAAAGTGCTGCACTCAATATGCCAGCAAATTTGGACAACTCAGCAGTGGTCACAGGACTGGAAAAGGTCAGTTTTCATTCCAATCACAAAGAAAGGCAATGCCAAAGAATGCTCAAACTACAGCACAGTTGCACTCTTCTCACATGCTAGTAAAGTAATGCTCAAAAGTTTCCAAGCCAGGCTTCAGCAATACATGAACCGTGAACTCCCTGATGTTCAAACTGGTTTTAGAAAAGGCAGAGGAACCAGAGATCAAATTGCCAACATCCGCTGGATCATGGAAAAGGCAAGAGAGTTCCAGAAAAACATCTGTTTCTGCTTTTTTGACTATGACAAAGTCTGTGACTGTGTATCACAATAAGCTGTGGAAAATTCTGAAAGAGATGAGAATACCAGACCACCTGACCTGCCTCATGAGAAACCTATATGCAGGTCAGGAAGCAACAGTTAGAACTGGACATGGAACAACAGACTGGTTCCCAATAGGAGAAGGAGTACGTCAAAGCTGTATATCGTCACCCTACTTATTTAACTTCTATGCAGAGTACATCGTGAGAAATGCTGGGCTGGAAGAAGCACATGCTGGAATCAAGATTGCCGGGAGAAATATCAATAACCTCAGATATGAAGATGACACCACCCTTATGACAGAAAGTGAAGAGGAACTAAAAAGCCTCAATGAAAGTGAAAGTGGAGAGTGAAAACGTTGGCTTAAAGCTCAACATTCAGAAAACTAAGATCATGACATCCAGTCCCATCACTTCATGGCAAATAGATGCAGAAATAGTGGAAACCACAGCTGACTTTATTTTAGGGAGCTCCAAAATCACCACAGATGGAGATTGCAGCCATGAAATTAAAAGACACTTACTTTTTGAAAGGAAAATTATGACCAACCTAGTCAGCATATTTCACACCAGTCAGAATGGCTGCTATACAAAAGTCTACAAACAATAAATCCTAGAGACGGTGTGGAGAAAAGGGAACCCTCTTACACTGTTGGTGGGAATGCAAACTAGTACAGCCACTATGGAGAACAGTGTGGATAGTACTTAAAAAACTGGAAATAGAACTGCCTTATGACTCAGCAATCCCACTACTGGGCATACACACCGAGGAAACCAGAATTGAAAGAGACACATGTACCCCAACGTTCAGTGCAGCACTGTTTATAATAGCCAGGACACGGAAGCAACCTAGATGTCCATCAGCAGATGAATGGATAAGAAAGCTGTGCTACATATACACATACCAGTATTACTGGTAGTATTACTCAGCCATTAAAAAGAATACATTTGAATCAGTTCTAATGAGATGGATGAAACTGGAGCCGATTATACAGAGTGAAGTAAGCCAGAAAGAAAAACACCAATACAGTATACTAACACATATATATGGAATTTAGAAAGATGTTAATGATAACCCTTTATGTAAGACAGCAAAAGAGACACAGATGTATAGAACAGTCTTTTGGACTCTGTGGGAGAGGGAGAGGGTGGGATGATTTGGGAGAATGGCATTGAAACATGTATAATATCATATATGAAATGAATCACCAGTCCAGGTTTGATGCAGGATACAGGATGCTTGGAACTAGTGCACTGGGATGACCCAGAGAAATGGTAAGGGGAGGGAGGTGGGAGGGGGGTTCAGGATGGGGAACACATGTACACCTGTGGCAGATTCATGTTGATGTATGGTAAAACCAATACAACAATGTAAAGTAATTAACCTCCAATTAAAATAAATAAATTTATAATAAAATTAATAAATAAAAACAGAAACATTACTTTACCAAAAAAGGTCTGTCTAGTCAAGGCTATGGTTTATCCAGGGGTCATGTATGGATGTGAGAGTTGGACTATAAAGAAAACTGAATGCCGAAGAATTGATGCTTTTGAACTGTGGTGTTGGAGACTCTTGAGAGTCCCTTGGAGAGCAAGGAGATCCAACCAGTCCATCCTAAAGGAGATCAGTCCTGGGTGTTCATTGAAAAGACTGAACTGAAAAGATTGAAGCTGAAATGCCAATACTTTGGCCACCTGATGTAAACAGCTGACTTATTTGAAAAGACCCTGAGGCTGGGAAAGATTGAGGCCAGGAGGAGAAGGGGACGACAGAGGATGAGATGGTTGGATGGCATCACCGACTCAATGGACATGACTTTGGGTGGACTTCAGGAGTTGGTGATGGACAGGGAGGCCTGGCATGCTGCGGTTCATGGGGTCGAAAACAAATGGAATGACTGAGTGACTGAATTGAACTGAACTGAACTGAATCTGCTGTTTAGTCACTGTAAATGTACCAAAATTTTGTTCTTTGTTTTAGCAATTGTTTAGGTCATGTAAGAAGTTAACATAAGGGGAAGAAAGATTACAAGAATATCAGATTTCTTTGTACTGGATTTTGTAACCCTTTTGCAAATCTAAAATTATCTAAAAAAAAAATTTAAAAATGTTTAAGTCAAAAAAATTGGCATTTTAGTTATTATTTTAAGAAGATAATATTATAAAAATCTCTGTAATAATTATGTGAGGCTTAGTAGAATATTTTGGCCACTCCTCTGACCATGAACATAATTTAAAAGAAATTCTTAAAAATATATTTTTTAAATTTATTTTCCCAATATTTTGTTTAAAGAAGACAAAAATAAGAATAAAGCTATAAAAGGGTAATGACAATTAATAATAAAGCAATATTGGTACATTCAACTGAGTTTGAAAATTATATTCAATAAAGCTTTCTTTTATGGATTTTGTACTTACAAACAATCGGAATATTTGGAATCACAGCACCTTGAAACTTTGGGTAATGTTGAGTAGGGGGGAGGGGAAGAAACAGTTCATTTTTAAAGTATTTAATAAAAAAAAAGCTTACCTGTGAATTATGTCTGATTTTGCTCTGAGATAAGAGAGTTTTGAGCTCATTGAAATTATTGGAATTATAATTTTCATATAAATATGTAATGTAAAATAGAAAGTTATTTTAGAAAGAAATAGTATACTATTGCAGACATATTTAACAAAGTTCCATGAAAGTATATTTTCTTAAAGTGCTGCCCTATTAAAGAACAGTTTTAGGATGTATCTAGATTACTATTCTATTAGTCTTTGCCCTGCTTCATTCTGCATTCCAAGGCCAAATTTGCCTGTTATTCCAGGTGTTTCTTGACTTCCTACTTTTGCATTCCAGTCCCCTATAATGAAAAGGACATCTCTTTTGGGTGTTAGTTCTAGAAGGTCCTGTAGGTCTTCATAGAACCGTTGAACTTCAGCTTCTTCAGCATTATTAGTTGGGGCATAAACTTGGATTACTGTGATATTGAATGGTTTGCCTTGGAAACAAACAGAGATCATTCTGTCGTTTTTGAGGTTGCATTCAAGTACTGCATTTTAAACTCTTTTGTTGACCATGATGGCTACTCCGTTTCTTCTACGGGATTCCTGCCCACAGTAGTAGATATAATGGTCATCTGAGTTAAATTCACCCATTCCAGTACATTTTAGTTTGCTGATTCTTAGAATGTCAATGTTCACTCTTGCCATCTCCTGCGTGACCACTTCCAATTTGCCTTGATTCATGGACCTGACATTCCAGATTCCTATGCAATATTGCTCTTTACAGCATTGAACCTTGCTTCTATCACCAGTCACATCCACAGCTGAGTATTGTTTTTACTTTGGCTCCATCCCTTCATTCTTTCTGGAGCTATTTCTGCACTGGTCTCCAGTAACATATTGGGAACCTACTGACCTGGGGAGTTTCTCTTTCAGTATCCTATTATTTTGCCTTTTCATACTGTTCATGGGGTTCTCAAGGCAAGAATACTGAAGTGGTTTGCCATTCCCTTCTCCAGTGGACCACATTCTGTCAGACCTCTCCATCATGACCCACCCATCTTGGGTTACCTCACAGGAATGGCTTAGTTTCATTGAGTTAGACAAGGCTGTGGTTCTAGTGTGATTGGATTGACTAGTTTTCTGTGAGTATGGTTTCAGTGGGTCTGCCCTCTGATGCCCTCTAGCAACACCTACCATCTTACTTGGGTGTCTCTTACCTTGGGCATGGGTTATCTCTTTATGGCTATTCCAGCAAAGGGCAGCCACTGCTTCTTACCTAAATGCAAAAAAGCAAAATGACTGTCTGAGGAGGCCTTACAAATAGCTGTGAAAAGAAGAGAAGTGAAAAGCAAAGGAGAAAAGGAAAGATATAAGCATCTGAATGCAGAGTTCTAAAGAAAAGCAAGAAGAGATAAGAAAGGCTTCTTCAGCGAACAATGCAAAGAAATAGAGGAAAAGAACAGAATGGGAAAGACTAGAGATCTCTTCAAGAAAATTAGAGATACCAAGGGAACATTTCATGCAAAGATAGGCTCGATAAAGGACAGAAATGGTATGGACCTAACAGAAGCAGAAGATATTCAGAAGAGGTGGCAAGAATACAAAGAAGAACTGTACAAAAAAGATCTTCATGACCCAGATAATCACGATGGTGTGATCACTCATCTAGAGCCAGACAATCTGAAATGTAAAGTCAAGTGGGCCTTAGAAAGCATCACTATGAAAAAAGCTAGTGGAGGTGATGGAATTCCAGTGGAGCTATTTTAAATCCTGAAAGGTGATGCTGTGAAAGTGCTGCACTCAATATGCCAGCAAATTAGGAAAACTCAGCAGTGGCCACAGGACTGGAAAAGGTCAGTTTTCATTCCAATCTCAAAGAAAGGCAATGCCAAAGAATGCTCAAACTACAGCACAATTGCACTCATCTCATATGCTAGTAAAGTAGTGCTCAAAATTCTCCAAGCCAGGCTTCAGCAATACATGAACTGTTAACTTCCTGATGTTCAAGCTGGTTTTAGAAAAGGCAGAGGAACCAGAGATCAAATTGCCAACATCCACTGGATCATGGAAAAAGCAAGAGAGTTCCAGAAAAACATTGATTTCTGCCCTATTGACTATGCCAAAGCCTTTGACTATGTGGATCACAATAAACTGTGGAAAATTCTGAAAGAGATGGGAATACCAAACCACCTGATCTGCCTCTTGAGAAATCTGTATGCAGGTCCAGAAGCAACAGTTAGAACTGGACATGGAACAACAGACTGGTTTCAAATGGGAAAAGGAGCACATCAAGGCTGTATATTGTCATCCTGCTTATTTAACTTTTATGCAGAGTACATCATGAGAAATGCTGAACTGGAAGAAACGAAAGCTGGAATCAAGACTGCCAGGAGAAATATCAATAACCTCAGATATGCAGATGACACCACCGTTATGGCAGTAAGTGAAGAGGAGCTAAAAAGCCTCTTGATGAAAGTGAAAGAGGAGAGTGAAAAAGTTGACTTAAAGCTCAACATTCAGAAAATGAAGATCATGGCATCTGGTCCCATCACTTCATGGGAAATAGATGGGGAAACAGTGGAAACCGTGTCAGACTTTAATTTTCTGGGCTCCAAAATCACTGCAGATGGTGACTGCAGCCATGAAATTAAAATACACTTACTTCTTGGAAGAAAAGTTATGACCAACCTAGATAATATATTCAAAACCAGAGACATTACTTTGCCAACTAAGTTCCGTCTAGTCAAGGCTATGGTTTTTCCAGTAGTCATGTATGGATGTGAGACTTGGACTGTGAGGAAGGCTGAGCACCGAAGAATGATGCTTTTGAACTGTGGTTTTGGAGAAGACTCTTGAGAGTCCCTTGGACTGCAAGGAGATCCAATTAATCCATTTTGAAGGAGATCAGCCCTGGGATTTCTTTGGAAGGAATGATGCTGAAGCTGAAATTCCAGTACTTTGGTCACCTCATATGAAGAGTTGACTCATTGGAAAAGATTCTGATGCTGGGATGCATTGGAGGCAGGAGGAGAAGGGGACGACAGAGGATGAGATGGCTGGATGGCATCACAGACTTGATGGATGTGAGTCTGAGTGAAGTCTGGGAGATGGTGATGGACAGGGAAGCCTGGTGTGCTGTGATTCATGGGTCGCAAAGAGTCGGACATGACTGAGTGACTGAACTGAACTGAGATTACAATTAAAACAATTAAAACTGGACTTTTCATTTCAAACGTTCAGAATATATGCCTAATGCACAAGAAACTGCATTAGGAAGGTAGGGGGAAAAGTACAAGAATAGAAAGCAGCCAACTAACAGAATAGGATAGAACACAGCAGTAATTTTTTGCTTTTGATTGGTCAAAATCCACTTAAGATTCTGGTTGAGAATACAGATCAAACCAATTTCTCTACCTCCACTAACAAAATATACACAAGTTCATCCCATCAAAATTTTTCCAGCTTTCAAGAGTTCAGAAACACCTTGAGTCCTATCCATGGAATTAGGCTGAAAAATTATTGGTATAAGGAAAGTTAGTATCTCACTCAGTTCAGTCACTCAGTCTTGTCTGACTCTTTGAGACCCCATGAACTGCAGCATGCCAAGGCTTCGCTGTCCATCACCAACTCCTGGAGCTTGCTCAAACTGATGTCCATCATGTCGATAATGCCATCCAACCATCTCATCCTCTGTCTCCCCCTTCTTCTCCTGCCTTTGATCTTTCCGAGGATCAGGGTCTTTTCCAATGAGTCAGTCCTTCACATCTGGTGGCCAAAGTATTGTAGTTTCAGTTTCAGTTTCAGTCCTTCCAGTGAACATTCAGGACTGATTTCCTTTATTGACTGATTGGATCTCCTTGCAGTCCAAGGGACTCTCAAATTTTTTTCCAACACCACAGTTCAAAAGCATCAGTTCCTCAGCACTCAGCTTTCTTTATAGTCCAACTCTCACATCCGTACATAAATGAAAAAGTGAAGTAGCTCAGTAGTGTCTGAGTCTTTGCAACCACATGGACTATAGCCTACCTCGCTTCTCCATCCATGGGATTTCCCAGGCAAGAATTCTGGAGTGGGTTTCCATTTCCTTCTCCAGAGGATCTGGATCCATGTATGGACCTTAGTTGACAAATTGATGTCTCTGCTTTTAAATATGTTGTCTAGGCCAGTCATAGCTTTTCTTCCAAGGAGTAAGCATCTTTTAATTTCATGGCTTCAGTCATCATTTGCTGTAATTTTGGAACTCAAGATAATAAAGTCTGTCACTGTTTCCATTGTTTCCCCATCTATTTGCCATGAAGTGATGGGACCAGATGCTATGATCTTAGTTTTCTGAATGTTGAATTTTAAGCCAGCTTTTTCACTCTCCTCTTTCACTGTAAGGCTCTTAAGTTCCTCTTTGCTTTCTGCCATAAGGGTGGTGTCATCTGCATATCTGAGGTTATTGACATTTCCCCCACATCTTGATTCTAGCTTGTGCTTCATGCAGCCTGGCATTTTGCATGGTGTACTCTGCATACTATTTAAACAAGTAGGGTGACAATATACAGCCTTGACGTACTCCTTTCCCAATTTGGAACCAGTCCGTTGTTCCATGTCCAGTTCTAACTAGATTCTTGACCTGAATACAGATTTCTCAGGAGGCAGGTAAGAATTTTTCACAGTATGTCATTGATACTTTGTAATCTCACTGTTTTGTGAACATAGAAGGGATGGCAATGTTGTTCATTGAATTTAGAGTCGTGAATGCTATAATATTCAAATGTGTTACTTCAATCATCTAAAAGGTTGATTCAGTTTGTTTGACTGGCAAGACGGATACTTTACCTTCATAATTCTTCTCATTGTCAAATTTGTGGTTGACATAGAGAACAGCCATCCATAAAAGAATAGAATTGGTCTTGGACAAAGACATATGTGTTCTTTTGTTCTCTATCTCCCACAGAAATCTTGAAGTTTTTGATGTTTCTAAAATCTTTCCCATGACATGTGAACACGGTGGACATTTTAACTTCAAGATTGAGATCACAGATAATATGCATATTATGGACTTTTCGGATGTTTCCACATTATTAAAAGGAGGACATTTTTCTCAATGACCTCCGGTATTACTAAGGTATTAAACAGGGCTTAAGTGTTAATGTCTGCTTTGTGATTGGTGATATTATTTTTTATTATTGTTAGCAAGCTCAATGACACTTGATTACATTTTTTTTAATCTAATAAATATGTGCCCTATAGCTAGACAAGGCTTAAAGCCAGGATTTTTGATATTATGAAGCTTTACTTGTTGAGATTTGACTTAACATACACAGTTAAAACAATCATACATTTGGTAAATGTTCTAATATCCAAATATAGCAGGTATTTCAGTGTAGTTTGATTTATAATCAGATTTTCTTTACACTAGGGACACAGCAAGAATTTTCTGTTTTACTTTATGACCTAAAGAAGACAGCTGTTAAATATGGGATGTTTCCCCATAGAAGCCAAGGAGATTTTTTAGTATGAATGTTGCAAACAAAGTAGGATAGGAAAAAACAAATATTTGTCTTTTCTCTTATATAATGTTAAATCACTGTAGTGTATCACCATTCTAAAATGTTACATTTTTATTGGAGCCTGGCTTAAAACTTAAGCAAGTTTAAAACTCAACATTCAAAACACAAAGATCATGGTATCTAGTCCCATCACTTCACAGTGAATAGATAGGGAAAAAAATGGCAACAGTGACAGACTTTATTTTGGGGGTCTCCAAAATCACTCCAAATGGTGACTGAAGCCATGGAATTAAAAGATGCTTACTCCTTGGAAGAAAAGCTATCACCAACCTAGACAGCATATTAAAAAGCAGAGACATCACTTTGCTAACAAAGGTCCATCTAATTGAAACTACAGTTTTTCCAGTAGCCATGTATTGATGTGAGAGTTGGACCATAAAGAAGGTTGATTACTGAAAAACTGATGCTTTCACATTGTGGTGCTAGGGAAGACTTGTGAGAGTCCCTTGGGCAACAAGGAGATCAAATAAGCTAATCCTAAAGGAAATCAACCCTGAATATCCATTGGAAGGACTCATGCTGAAGCTGAAGCTCCAGTGCTTTGGCCACCTGATGCGAAGTGCAGACTCATTGGGAAAGACCCTGATGTTGGGAAAGATTGAAGGTGGGAGGAGAAGGGGACAACAGAGATGAGATGGATGAATGGTGTCCAATTCAATGGACATGAGTTTGTTCAAACTCTGGGAGATAGTGAAGGACAGGGAAGCCTGGTGTGCTGCAGTCCATGGGATCACAAAGAGCTGAGCACAACTGAGTGACAGAGTAACAATATTGAAACAACAGCAATGGATGATGAAAGTAAAGTACTCTTTAATATGTGTAAATCACACTAATTATTAAATCTTTATCAGAAACAAGACAAATGACATTATCATCCACCAGTCTACTGAACAACTTCTAAATATAAAGTAGCATGAAGATTAATAAAATAAAATTATTCAAAGAGGCAAAATATATGATGTTCATTTCAACCATGAGTTTGTCATTTTAAACAATTTAAAATGGCAACAACATTCATATTGAGTGAATTTTTTGTTGTTATCAGAGGACTTTCATATATTCAAGATACATTAGAGAGCATAGTTAATTACCATGAATACATTCATTTATCTTTTGAAATTAATGCTAAATATTAATATATAATAAGATTATTTCTTTAATTGGTTATTTGTCTGTTTTTAATAATACAATTTTTGGTGTGCAATAGAAGGGTTTTTATTGTGTTCTGCATTATTTTTCATAGTGGAGGAACACCACAAAGAGATGGCCATAATTGCTTCAAGGCATTCCTGAACTGAACAAGTTAAAAAGAAAAACAAACTGGCAATCAAAGACTAAGTAAAGTGATACTTAAAAGACAATGCCAGATGTCCTGATGGGGGTTGTTTTATCTAAATGTATTAGAAAATGGGAACCTTGCAAATATCCAGGAATAAAAACCAACCAGGGCAGAGCTGATATCACATGTAAACATTTTAGCTCATAAATCTGGACAGCCACTGTATATGAGTGGGACTAAGTTGTTATACAGTCATAATCTAAACATCATAAGCTTTGTTCTTGGCACTTTGCTAATACACATTTCTCCCACTTACAGGGGTCTTTGCAGTTTTCACCACAGCACTACAGGATTTTCTCAGAGGTAATCTGATATAGAAAGATCTAAATGAGATGAAAACTCAGAAAGCATCCAAAATAAACCTCATAAATAACAGTAATTCCCTTATTCTGATTTCATATGTAACCAGATGGGTGAAATTTAGAAGTAAGATAAAGAAAGTAAAAAATATTTTATAAAACTGGATGGATTCTGGATTAATATTTCATTATGCCTTTAAACCTTTTCAGTTGAATATGTTATTCTCAGAATCTGGAAAGAAACATGATTTTAGAGTACAAACTCTGTCACATCATTCATAAACATTTGATTAAAATGACAAAAATGTCCGTCTGTGGTCTCCTTCACCTACACTCACTTCTTTCCTCCTCTTTGTCTCCTTCTTCCTTCTCTTTACTGTCGTCTTCCTTACTCTGAAAATAGCAGACATTGCTTTCAACTTTGGGATCTCACCCTCAGTGGTGGGCTTCACAAAGCTCTGCCTACCTTGCTTATTTAATCATAATGCTCCTAAAATCTACATTGCTAAAAAGGTCAGAAATTTTTGTTCTTCTGGAACACATAAGTACATATGAGAGACAGAAAATTCCTTTAATGTCTGCTCTGTCCATCCAGTCCAGGTCTGAACTTCAAATTTCTGATCTTACAGGATTAAAGAGGTGAGATATGAAAGAAAATTTCAATCACCTAACATATGCTTATTACTAGTATCCAGTATCTCCCACACTCACTCACGATACCAATAAATTTTAGGGTGAATATAGATGGTTTAATTCACCAAGTCTTGACCCAAAGTAAAGATTTAATCCTTTAATTCAAGTGGAGGACATGAGATAAGAGACCAGACAGAATAAAAGGCTGGTCAAAGATATTTAGAAGACTCAAAGACAGAAAAATGAACAAGGACTCACACAAACATGTACTGTTTTATCTCTCATCCTGATTATGACTGTAATGAAATCATATCATAGTTTCTTTCTGATAGTACTTACAAATTGAATCTAACATTATTTATTCACATCAAAACAGATGAGCATGTTAAAATGCTTAGAATCTCTAAAAATATTTGGAGTTTCTTAAAATTTGACCAGATTTTGAAATTTCTAAACTCAACGCAATGCAAACAAAACTTGCTTTACTTTTTTCTCCCTTAATTAATCCCCATGCATTCTCATTCTAGTGTCCAGCTCTATGAGACCCCATGGACTGTAGCTTGCCAGACTCCTCTATCCATGGGATTACCTAGGCAAGAATACTGAAGAGTGTTACCATTTCCTTCTCCAGGGGATCCTCCTGACCCAGAAATCAAATTGATTCTTCTGCATTGCAGGTGGATTCTTTACCACTGAGCCACCGAGGAAGCCCCTAATTTTTGTGGTTTTATATTAAATCTCTTTTCTCAATCCCTGCATGAGAAGAACACAGGAGAGTTTCCGTGTTTAAGGTCACATTCAGTTGCAAATATAATTTTTTTATAATTTCAATTTTCTTCAGGGATTTAAATTTCAAATCTAAACCAAAACATCAAGCATAGCTAACTCAAGGCATCCTCTCTCTCCTGTAGTTGAAGTCTAATCCTTAGCTAGTGAACTCACACTGGAGGAAGTGTTAAAACCCTGGGTTTTGTTTGTCAGTTTTGTTGTCTTCTCCTCCTTTGATATTCTGGATCCTTGCAAATTGAAAGAAAAAGAGAATGTCAGAGGAAGAGGGCAAAATCCTTTACATCTAAGTTGGATTATTTGCAAATTTTCTTTCATTCTCAATGCCTACAAATGCAGCAAGCACCCAAATGCTCTGTCTTCCAAGGGCAGTGCTAATAGATTCTACAAAATTTTCCCTGTGAATATGCATATACTGTAACTGCCTAATATTCACTCTCTGGTGACCTCTGGTAACTCACCTTTAGTTTTGACCTTTGGAAATCTCTCTCTAGACAGGCAGCTCAGGCAGCCAGCCCTCACTGGTGAGATCACATGGAATGATGGTAGTTATATGTCGTGGCATTTGCTTGACCCAGAAGAAAGGCATGGGTTCTTGCCAGAGTGCATTTACTTTATCGTTTATGTGATTAGCTGTGCACTGAACAAGTTAAGTGAATGACCATATTGTTGTGTAACAGGGTACTGCTGCTTGCCACAACTATCACTGGGAACGTAGGCAACTTCCTGTCACTTCCAGGAAGTTCCAGAAAATCTTCCACCTTGAGCTGACAGAGAACTAAGAATAAATACTTATGTTCATATATAATCTAGAACTATCTTCTATGGGATGAGGGAAGGTGTTAGGTTCTTTTTAATCAACTTAAGTCAAGGTGTTTAAGTTCTGCGTATTAGTGGCTAGCTGTACATCTCTTTAGAATATCGATGAGCTTTTCAAAACCATGGTTTTTCCAGTAATCATGCATGGATGTAAGAGCTGGATTATAAAGAAAGCTGAACGCTGAAGAATTGATGTTTTTGAACTATGTGAAAACTCTTGAGAGTCCCTTGGACTGCAAGGAGATCCAACCAGTCCATCCTAAAGGAAATCAGTCCTGAATATTCATTGGAAGGACTGATGCTGAAGCTGAAACTCCAATACTTCAGCCACCTGAGGTGAAGAACAGACTCATTTGAAAAGACCCTGATGCTGGGAAAGATTGAGGGCAGGAGAAGAAGGGGACAACAGAGGATGAGATGGTTGGATGACATCACTGACTTGATGGACATGAGTTTGAGCAAGCTTCAGGCATTTGTGATGAACAGTGAAGCCTGGCGTGCTGCAGTCCATTGGGTCGCATAGAATTGGACAAAACTGAGTGACTGAACTGACTGAGCTTCTCTAATATTCTTGTTCTTTTGGGACTTTCAGAGCCAAAACGTTGAGGAAAATGGTAAATACCCCATTCAGCACCCATTAATGTTTATAAATTAAGGTTATAAATTTGGCATAGTCCAGGCTTGCTGTATGTATTATGTTTTGCTTAAATCTATTTTAAACAAATGAGTTAAAAGCTAATGCCTCAAATAGTCTGCCACTAATTATGCTTGCTTCAAGATTTAAAAAGTTTCATTTGAATTCTACTTTGTATTTATTTTATTATAAAAATGTGTTTTTAAAAAAACTTCTTTCCTGCATCTATTGAAATGACCATCTGTGTTTCAATGATTAGGTCTATTAACGTGGTGAATAACATTTATTTATGTTAAAGATATATCAGTTAAGAGTGCTATCATTTGCAAATAATCACAAAACTAAACTAACAACAATATAAGCAAATTTTTGCCCACATAAGTGAAGAGATGGCTAGCAGAAAAAATTAATAATTCATTACTTAAACATGGAGTCTGGGATCCAGACTTGTATCATCTTTTCACTGTGCCATTCTTAGCATATTGTATTTCATTCTCATAATTTTACCTAATAGTTCCAAGGTAGCTACTAGAGCCTCAGACATCATGTCATCATTCAATAAATAAAGAGATGGAAAAGGGTGACTTTAAATTGCTGTCACTTTTGTTGAAAGCAAAAGAAAAGTATTCCACTCAAATGTTCTGGTAGATTTAATAGTATTTCATTGGATACAACTGTGTCAAATGGCACCTTTGCAAAGGTATGAAAGTGAAATTTAAAGGAGAAATTACTTACAGGGTAAATACAGTTTTTATTAGCAAGCAAGAAGAAAAGAATAGATATTTGGTAGGTGTATAAATTGTCTGGGCTTCCCTTTTGGGTCAGACTGTAAAGAATCTGTCTGCGATGCAGGAGACACAAGTTCAATTCCTGGATTGAGAAAATCCCCTGGAGAAAGGAATGGTTACCTACTCCAGTATTCTTGCCTGGAGAATTCCATGGACAGAGAAGCCTGGTGGGCTACAGTTCATGGGGTTGCAAAGAGTCAAACACAACTAGGCGACTAACATAAAGACACATAAGTCTTGTCTACAAAGCTATCCTTGCATTTCTAGGTTAGAGTGAAATTGACTAGGATGAGGATTTTTATGTTAATATTGTTAATTTTTTTTTTAATGTGTGGAATATTTAATTATTTTTCAGAAGTGAGATTGACCTACATTTTTTTCTTTCTGACTTGGGTATCAAGATTATACTAAATTTATAAAACAATTTTAGGAGTGTTCCTTTATTTCTATGATCTCAAAGGCTTTATGTAGTCCTGAAATTTTACCTTAAATTAAGTTAGCCTGAAATACACTATATCTCAGGGATAAACATAATGCATCCAACCTTTTATAGGCTTTTCCTTTTTTAAAAAAACTGTTTAGTTGGTTCCCTAAAAATAAAAATGCATTTGTCTAACCTTCCATTTCTATAATATATTCCTAGGTATTTGTTCATTTGCCTTTCAGAAAATTGGCTTTCTTGAAAGGTTAGACGGAAAGCTCCTCAGTGAAGCAAAATGTTTGGTTTGGTTTGGTTTCCTTAAAAAAAAAAAGAAAAGAAAACTCCACATATCTCTCCTTGACAAGGCTAGAATCATACAGTGACAAACAGTTCACAAGACCATTTAATCATGCTCTTTGTACTTTTCCACCTCTTTATGTCAACTAGCCAGGTAAATACATCTTCAGTAGACCAGTCAAGAATTACACTAAACATAGTACAGAAGCTAAGGACAGCTGATTGTAGAAGGAGAAACAAAAAAAGATACCTGAGGATTTGTTTGTCATATGAGCATAGATGTGTTTCATGTGTCATTAATTAACAGACAAAGATATCTAAAGTATATACAAGACCAAAACACCAGAGGCAAATTGCTGTCCCAGTGTCATCAGATTCTTTAATCTAAAAGCATACATTTTCACCTTAAGCTAACAAGGAACATGTCTCTCCACTTAATTCAAACACCAGTGTTTTTAAATTGTTCCCATTTTATATCTTTAGGAAGAAGTATATTTCTCCTATGGGGTATAAGAACTGAGCACTTGCGGGGGACTGCCCGTGAAGGGTTAAGTCTTGGGAGCTGCTCGGCAGGTATGCAGAGACTTAGGCATGGTCCTAAGCTCCCTGTCCCGCCCCCCTTGAAGAATTTTTATAGCCCTTAAGGTCAGGATGTCTTGCAACATGTCATAGAAGATAGATTACTTAGTATACTCTGTACACAATGGTAAGGGTCTAGTGATTGTATCCTGAGGTTAAAAAATAATCTTGTACATGTCTTAAGTCACGTACATTATCCTATAAATACTATAGCCTAATAAAGAAAGGCATCAGCCATTTGTGGTCTGATCCTCTCAACCCCATCTTTTGTCTCTCTCTTATTTTTCTTAGCGGGGACGCTCCGTTCTCTCCCTGTGCAGGTGCAACTCTTGCTTGTGCTGGCCGCGGCAGGTGGCGCCCAACGTGGGGCAGTTCGACAGTTTTCCTCGCCACTAATCTTATTAAGCTGAAAAGAGTGAGTATATAAGTATACAAGTGATTTAAATTAAGGAGGAGTAGTAAGGTATATAGTTGAGAGTATAAATATGGGACAGATGCATAGTCGTCAATTGTTTGCACACATGTTATCTGTAATGTTAAAACACCGGGGAATTACTATTTCCAAACCTAAATTGATCAATTTTCTTTCATTTATTGAGGAAGTTTGCCCTTGGTTCCCCAGAGAAGGCACAGTAAGTTTAGAGACGTGGAAGAAGGTAGGGGAACAAATTCGGACTCATTATACTTTACATGGCCCTGAAAAGGTTCCTGTAGAAACTTTATCCTTTTGGACACTAATTCGTGATTGCCTGGACTTTGATAATGATGAATTAAAACGTTTAGGAAATTTATTAAAACAGGAAGAAAATCCTCTTCATGTTCCTGATTCGGAGCCCAAGTATGCTGTTCCTGAGGGAATTGAAGGTGACCCTCCGTTTTGTAACTTATCGCGTCTGCCGGATAATGATGATTCACTT
Organism: Capricornis sumatraensis; assembly: GCF_032405125.1. NCBI lineage: Eukaryota > Metazoa > Chordata > Mammalia > Artiodactyla > Bovidae > Capricornis > Capricornis sumatraensis. Next base: position 115,093,490 of record NC_091069.1, read on the forward strand.
TCCTCCACAGATGAGGCGGAATTAGACGAAGAGGCTGCTAAATACCATCAAGAAGATTGGGGTTTTTTGGCACAAGAAAAGGGGGAGTCAACATCTAAAGATGATTTGGTTGAATGTTTAAAAAATCTCACTGTTGCTTTACAGAACTCAGGAATTAAGCTTCCTAGTAACAACTCAAAATCTCCTTCTGCTCCGCCTCTCCCCCCTGCCTATGCTCCTTCCGTAGTTGCTGGTCTCGATCCCCCTCCGGGGCCTCCTCCTCCGCCATCTGAAAATGTGTCTCCGCTACAAAAGGCATTGAGACAAGCACAACGACTTGGTGAGGTTGTCTCCGATTTTTCTCTTGCTTTTCCTGTCTTTGAACATAATAACCAGCGTTTCTATGAAGCGCTGCCTTTCAAGCAATTGAAAGAGTTAAAGATTGCTTGCTCACAATACGGTCCTACCGCTCCATTCACTGTTGCTATGATAGAAAGTTTGGGTACTCAGAATCTACCCCCAAATGATTGGAAACAAATAGCTAGAGCTTGTCTTTCGGGGGGGAGATTATTTATTATGGAAATCTGAATATGTTGAACAGTGTGCTCGTATAGCCGATGTTAATCGGCAGCAAGGTATACAAACCTCCTATGAAATGTTGATTGGTGAAGGCGCTTTCCAGGCTACTAATACTCAACTTGATTTCTTACCTGGTGCATATGCACAAATATCAAATGCAGCCCGACAGGCATGAAAAAAAAACTCCCTAGCTCCAGTACTAAGACAGAAGATCTTTCAAAGGTCTGACAGGGACCTGATGAGCCTTATCAGGACTTCGTGGCACGACTCTTAGATACTATAGGTAAGATAATGTCAGATAAAAAGGCTGGGATGGTATTAGCAAAACAATTGGCTTTTGAAAACGCTAAATCTGCCTGTCAAGCTGCTTTACGACCTTATAGAAAGAAGGCAGATCTGTCTGATTTTATTCGTATTTGTGCTGACATTGGACCCTCCTATATGCAAGGCATTGCCATGGCAGCGGCATTACAAGAAAAAAACATTAAAGAGGTACTTTTTCAGCAACAAGCCAATATCTCCTTTTATGGTCTTACTACGCAATATCCTATGTGCTTTTCTTATCAATTACAACATCCTCACTGTATACAGGTGTCAGCTGATATATCCTATCCTCGAGTGACTATTTCTGGCATTGATGAAAAAACCGGAAAAAGATCACACCGTGACGGAACTGGACCTCTCGACATTCCGTTTTGTGGCAAACATCTAAGCATCTGCATAGGAATAGACACTTTATGTCGACATAAATAGACTTTATGTCGAGCCCGGGTTGCGTCGGTGTACAACATCAACAATGCCAATACCACCTTTTTATGGGATTGGGCACCTGGAGGAAAACCTGATTTTCCTGAATATCGAGGACAGCATCCACCCATTCTCTCTGTAAACGCTGCTCACATATATCAAACAGAACTGTGGAAACTTTTGGCTGCTTTTGGTCATGGCAATAGTCTATATTTACAACCCAATATCAGTGGGAGTAAATATGGTAATGTAGGAGTTACGGGGTTTTTATATCCCCGAGCTTGTGTCCCTTACCCATTTATGTTGATACAAGGCCATATGGAAATAACATTGTCATTGAATATTTATCATTTAAATTGTTCTAATTGCATACTTACTAATTGCATAAGAGGTGTTGCAAAAGGAGAACAAGTTATAATAGTAAAACAACCTGCTTTTGTAATGTTACCAGTTGAAATAACTGAAGCTTGGTATGACGAGACTGCTTTAGAATTGCTACAACGCATTAACACGGCTCTTAACCGCACTAAAAGAAGTGTGAGCCTGATTGTTCTGGGTATAGTATCTTTAATCACCCTTATAGCAACTGCTGTTACCGCTTCTGTATCTCTAGCACAATCCATTCAAGCTGCTCATACTGTAGATTCCTTGTCATATAACGTTACTAAAGTAATGGGAACACAAGAAGATATAGATAGAAAAATAGAAGATAGATTATCAGCTTTATATGATGTGGTTAGAGTTCTAGGAGAACAAGTTCAGAGCATTAGCTTTCGCATGAAAATTCAATGTCATGCTAATTATAAATGGATTTGTGTTACAAAAAAGGCTTATAATGCATCTGACTTTCCGTGGGATAAGGTGAAGAAACATCTACAAGGAATTTGGTTTAATACTAATGTTTCTCTAGACCTATTGCAATTACATAATGAAATTCTTAATATTGAAAATTCTCCTAAAGCTACTCTAAACATAGCTGATACTGTTGACAATTTTTTACAAAATTTATTTTCTAACTTCCCTAGCTTGCATTCACTGTGGCAAAGCATAATTGCTGTGGGCGCGGTTTTGATTGTTGTGCTTATCGTGATTTGTTTGGCTCCTTGTTTTATTCGTAGTATTGTTAAAGAATTCTTACACATGAAAATTCTGATACATAAAAACATGTTGCAACACCGACACCTTATGGAGCTTTTAAAAAAAAAATAAATAAAGAGAGGGGACCTGCGGGCGACTGCCCGTGAAGGGTTAAGTCTTGGGAGCTGCTCGGCAGGTATGCAGAGACTTAGGCATGGTCCTAAGCTCCCTGTCCCGCCCCCCTTGAAGAATTTTTATAGCCCTTAAGGTCAGGATGTCTTGCAACATGCCATAGAAGATAGATTACTTAGTATACTCTGTACACAATGGTAAGGGTCTAGTGATTGTATCCTGAGGTTAAAAAATAATCTTGTACATGTCTTAAGTCACATACATTATCCTATAAATACTATAGCCTAATAAAGAAAGGCATCAGCCATTTGTGGTCTGATCCTCTCAACCCCATCTTTTGTCTCTCTCTTATTTTTCTTAGCGGGGACGCTCCGTTCTCTCCCTGTGCAGGTGCAACTCTTGCTTGTGCTGGCCGCAGCAAGCACTTATCCCACTTTTTTATTAAATATTGATTGGAGGGAAAATATAAACAGGGCTACTGCTATTCTTGGTCATATTTGGCATTATATTCATGATTGCAAAATAACTTTAAAGGCGCCTATTTTTATGCTTTGTGCCTTAGCATCTTGTAGGTCAGAGAATTCTCTGAAGTTTAAAAAATTTTTATTACATTATTATTTGTATTTTGGTCATGCCACAGGGCACTCACAATCCTAGTTTCCTGACCAGGGATTAAAGGAACCGTAGACTCTTAACCATTGGATTGCCAAGTAAGTTTCCCTGACTGCATTTTTAGCTTTCTCACCTGCTATGCAACATTTGTCAAAATAGATGCTTCAACCTTTCCTTAGATGTGTGTTGACTTTTCACCTTTGCTTATTCATTTCCTTGAGGCCTAATTATTTTTAATTTTTATATTTGTAGACAATTGAAATTGTATGCAATTTTAAAGAACAAATTCAATGTTGTATCTATTCAAAAGAGTCTTTTCCTGTTGCCCTCTCTATGCTTATACTCCTATGTGTGTTTGTGTTAGTCACTCAGTCATGTTCCCCTCTTAGTGATCACATAGACTGTAGCCCACCAGACTTCTCCATCCATGGGATTCTCCAGGCAGGAATATTTTAGTGAGAAGCCATTCCCTTCACCATGGGATCTTCCCAGTTCAGGGATGGAACCTGGGTCTCCTACATTGCAGGTGGATTCTTTCCCATTTGAGCCACCAGATAAGCCTTTATGATTCTATGGGGCCTATTATAACCTAAGATTTTTTTTTTTTTTCCAACCTGGGCTCTAGACTTAAAGCAGAAGAGATCAGTCTTGTCTAGGCATTCAATATTCCCTGGAATTCTACAACACTATGACTCTTTGTAAAGCTTCAGTGATGCTCTCTGGATCTCACATTTTGTCATTAAGGATTCAACTGTCCTCAGTTCTTCATTATTCTTCTGCAAGATATTAAGGCAACTTGTTCCTTCCACACCTTCAAAATAACTAGATCACTATATCAGACAGGGAGTTCTCTGTCCCTGGGAATATTTTCCGAAGGTATATTTCCGCATATTTTATAGAACTGGTAAAAATGTTTCCAAGCTTTCAAGCTGGAAGATGAGCTATTCATTTGCCAAAAAATTCCTTATAGTCTGTCTGATCACTTTTGCTTCCAACAGTGTTAATGCACATCTTCCAGGAAGCAAACTCCAAGATGAAATAAGAAGTGAAAGAGATTTATCAGAGAGGTGTTTATAAAAAAGTCTAAGGGAGAAGGAGCAAGAATGAACAGAAGGTTCCCTGTTTTATTTATTATATGTCAACCCCAATCTCCCAATTTATTCCACTCTTATCCTCTAGAAAAAGAATCTTCAAAAGAATGCATATATGACTGTGTATAACTGATCCACTTTGCAGTACACCTGAAATTAACACAACATTGCAAATCAATCATACCCCAATTAAAAAAATTGGTTTACAATATTCTGGTGGCTCAGATGGTAAGGGATCTGCCTGCAATGCTCAATACCCATGTTCCATCCCTGGTTTGAGAAGATCTCCTGAAATGGTTACTCACTCCAGTATTCTTGCCTGGAGAATTCCACAGACAGAGGATCCTAAAGGGGTACAATCCATGAGGTCACAAAGAGTCAGACATGACTGGGTGTCTAAGACTTTCACTTCACTTTCTAAAATAAATATTTTTAAAAAGTAAGATTAAATAATAAATGAAAGAGAAAAAAAAGAATAAGCAGAGATATGCCTTAAGTTGTGATGTAGGCCTGAGACTTGAGACAGAAGAAAGAAAGAAAAAAATCAAAGATAATGTATTGAGAGTCTCAGATGGCCAGGTAGTTCTGAGGAAATCTTGGGTGGGCTGCTGGGAAGCCCCAGAGCAAGTAATGTCCACTTCAGGAATCCTTAGTTGGGTAGAAATGGACAGGTTCTTGTATCCCACTGTGGATACATTGGCTAGTGGCAACTTGGGCACTGTGTGGTCTCAGTTGAATGCTGCAGGAAATCCAAAGGCAATCAATTAATTACATTCTTTACAGTGTGGTTTTCTGTTGAAAATCTGAGAAGCACACTTTCATAGCTTCCTTGATTCCTTGCACAAGAGTGAATGCAACCAAAGGAACAGATCTGTGAATAATAATTAAATAATAATAATAATGCCTACAAAACAACCAGTTGAAGAACTGAACTTTGCCAGCATCTTAGAAATCTCTTGTGTCCCCAGACAAGCATGACCCTTTTATTCCTCCTCATTAATTTCACTTCCAATACCATGCATTTTTATCAGCTATTATGGAACATCATACATAAAGTACTTTCTCCTGTGTTGGCTGATTTCATTTAACATTACTTTTTTAGATTCATATACATTGCTATATGCAGTTATCAAGGATAAAATTGTTATGAAAAATCATGCCAATGACTTGAGTTCCTCATCCCAAATTTTCCCCTGGAGCTCTTCATTAGAACTGTTCTGTCTTAAGGATTATGTATCTTCAACTTCAGTGGCTAATGTTAAAATATTTTCCAAAGGGGCTGTGTCAATTATCCTTTCTTGGCAGGATGTAAGAGAACAGTTGCTCTGTATCTTTAACCACTTCAAGAATGTGTAGTGGTGTCTCTTTGTGGTTTTAAATAATATCTTTAGGCTGGCTATCTTTATACATTCAAATCTTTCAATCATTTCCTTATGAATAATTCAACATATTTAGACTTTTGTTTAATGGCCCTCTATATGAAAATCAAATAAATATAAATATGTTCTTTTAATTCAAACAGTTATTGCTATTTTATTTTGATTTCTTTATTTTTCCTACAGTTTGCTTACTACAGAGAAATATTCTGAAATTTTCTCTGGAGTAACTAGCCAATTTTACCACATTGTTTATGAAAATACAATTTAATCTCCTTCAAATTGTGTTGTCTCAATTATTTTGTTAAGGATTTATGTAGGCTTCATAAAGTTTCAGGACTATTTCTTCTATTTCAATGATACATCCATGATTAAGGCCATAAGTTTATTTATTGTGATTTAAATATATTATTATTTAATTATTCAAGCAATATGTTTATATAGTTATATCAGCTGTTCTTATTTTATTCCCACTTAAAAATAATTATCAGCTCTTTCACTTTTTCATTATTTTATACAAATTTTGTGTTTAAAAAGTGTGGATGTCATTTTGAATTACATTAAATATATTTGGGAAAGTGCTTTTAATATAATATCCTCCAATCCAAGAAAATAGCAGTTTTACCAATATTCTCAAGTTTTTCTCTCAATTCAAGACTATAATTATTGATTTTTGTTTTGCTTTTAATGCTTATGTCAAATTATTGTTGGATGATTTCCTATTTGTATATGATAGTGGATTTCTACTGCCTGCTGCTGCTGCTGCTGCTAAGTCGCTTCAGTCGTGTCCGACCCTGTGCAACCCCATAGACGGCAGCCCACCAGGCTCCCCCATCCCTGGGATTCTTCAGGCAAGAACACTGAAGTGGGTTGCCATTTCCTTCTCCAATGCATGAAAGTGAAAAATGAAATTGAAGTTGCTCAGTCATGTCCGACTCTTAGCGACCCCATGAACTGCAGCCCACCAGGCTCCTCTATCCATGGGATTTTCCAGGCAAGAGTACTGGAGTGGGGGTGCCATTGTCTTCTCCATTCTACTGCCTGCTGTCCTTTAATTTCTTTTATTGAGATCCCAGCTGATCTCCAGATGTTTTCTTGGCAAATGTTTAACATGGACAAACTAAGTAGGTCATCACAAACTCAGTTTTTATTGCTGCAGAATTACTTTATATGGTTCCCTCAAGGGAAAAAAAAAATATATCACTGCAATAAATTCTAATCATAGGTAAAACCCAAGTGATTACTGTAACTGATCTACATCTAAGAACTCATTAATTTCTTTATTATTGTGAAATTTACTGTTATCAGCTCCATTTCACAGATGAGAGAAATGAAGCACAGAAAAATTAACCTTTCATGTTCATACAGCTTATAAGTTATGACAGATTTTAAAGCTATATTGACATGTGCTGTTTGTGCACTTCTGATCAGCACACTGTGTGTTATTTTTGGGTTTAAAAACATGTACAGCACACAAATTTTGTAACCTTAAAATTAGACAGAGAAGATAAATTTAAACACAAGAGAAAGCATGTCTGGAACAGTATAGATTTCACTGAAAGAGGAAATAATGGTAACAAAATAAGAAATAATAAGAAATTAATTATTCTGTAATTGGGAAAACTCAGGATGGTAATAGAAAAAGGTAAATATTGGCGAAATACGATAGTCAGAAGATAATGTTCAGTCTAACCATGTCAGCTTTGAAATAAGGTAAATGAAACTATGGATAGATCTTGATGAATTATTTAGGAAAAAACATAAACATATGCATAATTTCTGTAACAGATATAAATAAAATTATTATTTTAAAAAACCCAGTTTTATACATGAAAATAAAATCATAAAAAATCAGAAAATTTAATAGGGTAAGATTTAGAGAGTATCGGGTTTCACACCTAGACCAGAATCCACTATTAAAAAATCCATTTTACATTCTGATACGTGTCAACAACAGCAAAATAATATAGGAGAAAATAATGCAAATAAGAAAGAAGTGTATCTGGGTTATTAATAATAGGAATTCAGGAGGCACAGATGTGGGTAACCCCAGTGTTTTCAGGATGAGAAAGAGTCAGGGGTTTATAAAGACAGAACACCATGAGATTATTAAAACTTGCCCAGCAACAATTGTGACTGACCCTGATGTGAGTTGGGAAATACTTGTCCTTAAGGAAACATGAGTTATTTCAGGGTAGGGGTTCAATAAGGAGATGAGCTGTCACTAGTTTCTGGCAGATGTTCTAAATGACTTCATTAGGTCAAAAGGTCAGATTCCATTCAGGCTGAAACGTGCAAAATTACACTCCCTTAATGGCTCTCTTGGCTTAATTTTAGAAAACTCTCTCAACAATACTGACTTCTTTTTGATTTTTCTTTTATATTTTTCCCTTTTGATTAAGATCTTTCTTTAGAAAGCACTGATGATCAACCATTGTGTTATTTGGCACCAGTATCAACTCCCTTGGCACTGGGAAGTCTCATTCTTAGAGTCATGTCCCAAGGAGGGGAAAAAGAAGTGGTTGGGAGAGAAATACACTTTTAGAGAGTTTATGTTAACATTGGAACAACAAGGAATCATTTGGAAATGAGTCTTAGGCAGTATCTAAAATGGCAGAAATGTATTGATCTACATTAGGAGGGATTATTTAATGGTAGTCAATCATCTCCAGACATCAAACTATGATTCTTCTTGTGGAGGATGCCATCCTGTAGCAGCAGTATAGTAACAAGGGATACAAAGTTTGACCAGCTTAAAAACAACAGAGAGTAGAATTAAAACAATAATTAGCTTAAGTAATTGCAACCTGGATCACAATAAAGTCACCAAATCCAGAGGAGAGTCCAGCTAAAGATATTTAGATGTCAGGGTTGAACCCTATTTTGACATCTGAAATGTCTCTCATGACGTCATCAAGCATTTAGTTAAAGGACAGTTTTAATTCTCAATGATTCCAAATTAAAAAGTTGAAATGAAAACTGGAAACATTAGTTTGGAGATTAATAGCCACATATCAAAGAAAACTAGAAAAAATCAGGATCAGTTTCATTTGCAGATAACAAAATTTCAAAAAAAAAAAAAAAAAACAACATTTAAACCTAATATCAGAAAGGCATTTAATACTAAAATGCAGAAAAAAAAAATACTAAAATGCAGACCAAGAAGCAACAGTTAGAACCAGACATGCAGCAAAGGACTGGTTCCAAATCAGGAAAGGAATACACCAAAGATGTATATGCTCACCTAATTTATTTAACTTTATGCAGAGTACATCATGCAAAATGCTGGGCTGGATGAATCACAAGCTGGAATCAAGATTGTCTGGAGAAATATCAAAACCTCAGATATACAGATGACACCACATTAATGGCAGAAAGCAAGAGGAACCAAATAGTCTCTTGAAGAGGGTGAAAAAACAAAGTGAAAAAACTAGCTTAAAACACAACATTCAACAAAAGAATTTTATGGCATCTAGTTCCATCATTTCATGGCAGATAGATAGGGAAAAGGAGAAACAGTGTTAGATTTTATTTTCCTGGGCTCCAAAATCATTGCAGATAGTGACTGCAATCATGAAATTAAAAGACACTTGCTCCTTGGAAGGAAAAATATGATGAACCTAGACAGCATATTAAAAAGCAAAGATATCACTTTTTAATGAAGGTCTGTCTAGTCAAAGCTATGGTTTTTCCAATAGTCAAGTACAGATGTGAGAGTTGGACCATAAAGAAGGTTGAGTGTCAAAGAAATGTTGTCTTTGAACTGTGGTATTGGAAAAGACTCTTGAGAATTTTTTGGACAGCAAGGAGATCAAACCAGTCAAATGGAAACTCAGCATAAATCTCACCCTATATGAAGCTTACACAAACAACTGGACCAACCTTAGGAGGGCAGAAACCAAAGGGAAGAAATAATTCGGTCTTGAAGCCTGGGAAAAGGAAACCTCAAACACAATAAGTTAAAAAAAAAAAATTGAAAGGGCAGAGAAATACTACACATATGAAGGAACAAACAAGAAACACAGAAGTCCAAATAAATGAAGAGGAAATAGGCAAACTCCCTGAAAAAGAATTCAGAATAATGATAGTAAAGATGATTAAAAACCTTGAAAACAAAATGAAGAAAATTCAAGATCAACTAACAGATACCTAGAAGAAATAAAGAATAAACACACAGAGACAACACAATTACTGAAACTAAAAACACTCTAGAAGAAATCTAGAACTTTTGTGCTGGAGAAGACTCTTGAGAGTCCCTTGGATTTCAAAGAGATCAAACCAGTATATCCTGAAGGAAATCAATCCTGAATATTCATTGGAAGGACTCCAATACTTTGGCCACCTGATGCCTGATGACCACCTGAAGGCTCCTTGGAAAAGACCCTGATGCTGGGAAAGATTGAAGGAAGGAGGAGAAAGGGGTGACAGAGGAAGAGATGACTGGATGGCATCACCAACTGGATGGACATGAGTTTGATCAAGCTGAAGGAGTTGGAGAAGGACAGGGAAGCCTGGCATGCTGCAATCCATGGGGTTGCAAACAGTCAGACATGACTGAGTGACTGAACTGAACTGAGATTCTTATTGAACTTATATAGATAACTATATTGTCATGAAAATAATACTAAGAATTTCCAAATTCTGAATGGTAAAGTAGGGATGAATATAAACATTTAATCTGTGTTTGCAAAAGTTTACCTATCAAATCACTGTTTTAGAGAATGTGTTTCCATAAATCAGGAAAAGCAAAATGTAAAACAACAATATTTCAGTTAAAAATGTCATTAAAATTATAATCATTCTTATCAGTTCATTCATTCCCATGTAATTAATTCTTGATCTTAATCATTTGTTAGCTGGTTATAAAGCTATCAGTTTCTTCATTAGATTTCTGTAATTTTTACCTAGTTCAATGATATGATATAAAATTTATTAGTAATCTGCATTTTATGGTGTCAGAGTCCTTTGCATGAATTTTTCTAAAAATGAAATGTATTTATAATTGTTTCAAAGTAAAACAATTCATTTTGTCTATAAATGGCAAAGACTTAAAACAAGGTTAAATATTGTATTACAATGTAATTAACAAGAAAATTAAGTTCTTTATGTGTCATGTTTTTGTAGTTCAGTCAATAAGTGAATACCAACTCTTTGCAATCGCATAGAGAGGCCAGCACAACAAGCTTCTCTATTGTTCACTGTCTCCCAGAATTTGCTCAAATTTTTTTCGCATTGAGTCAGTCATGCTATATAACCATTGGCTCCTCAGCCAACGTCTTCTTCTTTTGCCCCAATCTTTCCCAGCATCAGGGTCTTTGCATATGAATCAGCTCTTTGCATCAACTGGCCAAAGTATTGGAGCTTCTTCTTGAGCATCAGTCCTTCCAGTGAATATTCATGGTCAATTTTCTTTAGGATTGACTGGTTTGATCTCCTGTCAGTCCAATGACTCTCAGGAGTCTTCTCCAGCACCATAGTTCAAAAGCATCAATTTCTTTGAACACAGCCTTCTTTATAGTCCAATTCTCATATCTGTACATAACTACTGGAAAAACCATAGATTTGACTATATGGACCATTGCCACAAAAGTGGTATCTCTACTTTTTAATATACTGTCTAGGTTTGTCATAACTTTTCATCCAAGGAGCAAGCATATTTTAGTTTCACAGCTGCAGTCACCATCTGCAGTGATTTTGGAACTCAAGAAAATAAAATCCACCACTGTTTCTGCTTTTCCCCCATCTATTTGCCATGAAGTGATGGAACAATATGCTGTGATCTAATTTTGAATGTTGAGTTTTAAGCCAGCTCTTTCACTCTCTTTCACCCTCATCAAGAGGCTCTTTAGTTCCTGTTCACTTTCTGCCATTAAAGTGGTGTCATCTATATATCTAAAGTTATGATACTTCTTCCAGAAATCTTGATTCCAGCTTTTGATTAATCCAGCCTGGCATTTTACATGATGTACTCTACATGTAAGTTAAATAAGCAGGCTGACAATATACAGCTTTGTCATACTCTTTTCCCAATTTTGAACCAGTCCATTGTTCCATGTATGGTTCTAACTATTGCCCCGCATACAGGATTCTCAGGAGACAGGTAAATTTGAGAATATTCCACAATTCTGATCCACACAGTCAAAGTTTTTTATGTAGTCAATGAAGCAGAAGTAGATGTTTTTCTAGAATTTCCTTGATTTCTCTATGATCCATGGAATGCAGACAGTTTGATCTCTGGTTCCTCTGCCTTTTCTGAATTCAGAGTGTACATCTGGAAGCTCTTGGTTCATGTACTGCTGAAGCCGAGCTTGAAGGATTTTGACAATACCCTTACTTGTATATTAAATGAGATAATTTGTACTATAGTTTGAACATTCTTTGGTGTTGCCTTTCTTTGGGATTAGATCGAAACTGACTTTTTCTGGTCCTGTGGCCACTGTTGAGTTTTCCAAATTTGCTGACATATTGAGTGTAAGTTTCACAGCATCATCTTTTTGGATTTGAAATAGCTCCGCTAAAATTTTATCACCTCCACTAGCGCGGTTCATAGTAATGCTTCCTAAGCTTCACACTTCAGATTGTCTGACTCTAGGTGAGTGACCACACCATCTTGTTTTTCCCCATCATTAGTATTTTTTTTTTTTTTTTTGGTATAGTTCTTCTGTGTATTCTTGCAACTTCTAATCTCTCCTGCCTCTGTTTGGTTTTTACCATTTTTGTCTTTATTGTACCCATTCTTTAATGAAAATTTTTTGGGTATCTCTAATTTTATTGAGGAGACCTCTAGTCTTTCTTATTCTATTGTTTTCTTCTTATCTCTCATTGCTATTCCCTGGAACTCTGCATTCAGCTGGGTGTATCTATCCCTTTCTTTATTACTTCTCACATCTCTTCTTTCTTCAGCTATTTGTAAAGCCTCCTGAGACAATCACTTTGCCTTCTTGTATTTCTTTTTCTTGGTGATGGTTTAGGCACTGCCTCTTGCACAATGTTACAAACTTCTGGTCACAGTTCTTCAGAGACTCTATCTACAATATATGATCCCTTGAATCTATTCATCACCTCCACTATATAATCATAAGGGATTTGCTTTAGGTCATACCTCAATGATCTAAGGTTTTGCCTTCTGTCTTCAACATAAGCCTGAATTTTGCAAAAAGGAGCCCATGATCTGAGCCACAGTCAATTTCAGGTCTTGTTTTGCTGACTGGATAGAGATTCTCTATTGTCATCTGAAAAGACTATAATAAAACTGATTTTGGAATTGACCATTTTGTGATGTCCACGTGTAAAGTCATCTCTTGCGCTATTGGAAAAGGGTATTTACTATGACCAGTTTGCTAAACCAGAGTTTTTCTTGACAAAACACTGTTAGCCTTTGCCCTGCTTCACTTTGTGTTCCAAAGCCAAACTTGCCTTTACTCTAGGTGTCTCTTGACTTCCTACTTTTGTATTCATATCTCCTATGATGAAAAAGACATTTTGATGTTGTTGTTGTTAGTTCTAGAAGGTCTTGTAGATCTTCATAGAATGGGTAAACCATCTTCTTTGGCATCAGGGGTTGCGGCATAGACTTGGATAACTGTGATGTTGAATGGCTTGCCTTGGAAACAAACTAAGATCATTCTGTCACTTTTGAGGTTGTGCCCAAATATAGCATTTCAAACTCTTTTGTTGACTATGTAAGCTAGTACATTTCTGCTAAAAAATCTTGCCCACAGTAGTAGGCAAGATGTGTGTGTTAGTCGCTCAGTCATGTCCAACTCTTTGTGACCCATGAACTATATCTGCCAGGCTCCTCTGTCCATGGGATTTTCCAGGCAAGAATACTAGAGTGGGTTGCCATTCCCTTCTCCAGGGGACCTTCCCCACCCAGGGATCGAACCCAGGTCTACCAAATTCCTGGCAGATTCTTTGCCATTTGAGCCACCACGGAAGCCCCTGTAGATATAATGCTCATCTGAATTAAATTCGCAGATTCTCTTCTATTTTAGTTCACTGATTCTTAAGAAATTGATGTTCACTTAAGATATTTAGTTCACTCACTTAAGATATTGATGTTCCATCTCCTGCCTGACCATGTTCAATTTACCTTAATTGGCAACATCCCAGGTTCCTGTGTAATATTGTTCTTTACAGCATCAGACTTTACTTTCACCACCAGACACATCCACAACTGAGCATCATTTCCACTTTAATACAGCCACTTCGTTCTTCCTGGAATTCTTAGTAATCATCATCCACTCTTCCCCAGTAGCATATTGGACAACTTCAGACCTGGGGGAGCTCATCTTCTGGTGTCATATATTTTTGTGTTTTTTTCATACTGTATCATAGACTTAAAATAACTAGACTTATGACTGACAACGTTATACTAGGACATATCAGATTTCCAGAAATTTCACATCATTTTCTAAATACTTCTGACATATGGTGGTGGTTTAGTTATTAAGTTGTGCCTGACTCTTGAGACTCCATGGACTGTAGGCCATTAGGCTCCTCTGTTCATGGAATTTACCAAGAATAATACTGGAGCTGGGTGTCATTTCCTTCTCCAGAAGATATTCTCAACCAAGGGATTGAACAAGCTGCCTCCTGCATTGCAGGCAGATTCTCTACTAACTCAGCTACTTATAGCATATACCTATACAGATATAATAACAACACAAAAAAAGGCAATTATTACCTCTTATTTGACAATGCTTCCTATGTAATTTAACATATCAAATAGCCCGAATTAATTTGTTAATAAAGAGAGAGAGTAAATCCTTGAGATATTTCAGGGGTCCTCTGAAACATCCTCTATTTCATAATTAGCTCTAAGTCAAAAAGACCATTTAGAATTTGATTTTGGAAAGTTTTTCTAAATATAATGTTTTTCTTCTTTTTAATGCTTAGTGAAATAAGATCACAATTCATTACAAAGCAATGCTTAATTTCCCGGTTTACCATAGTAACATTTGAAGGCTTCATAGGGCAAATATTAAAGGTTTTGTAGTTGTAAAAACCCTGGGTGCACAATATAAAATCTTTGCCTTTCCAGAAAATTTCATTAAAAATAAGCAAAAACCAAAGAAAATACTTTCTTTATAATTTCTCATTAAGACCAGAAGAATAATTAAGGAAACTGTGTTTTTATCAGAGAGAAAAATAAAAGCCAATGTTTAATTTTTCACTAGCTTACTTTTTATGTTAAAACTCATCTACTTAGCTAAATTTATTCCAATCTTTGCTAATCCTGACAACATATAAATTCCTTTCTAAAGACTTCTTTTTCTCACAAGACTTTTACAACTTTCTATCCCCATGTTAGTGCATCCTTCATTTTCCTTCCCATTGAAGAAAGCCAGTTTTAGGATAACATCACTTTTTTTTTTCCATTAACAAAATGTGTTTCCATTTTTGTACTTAAACAATTTATTTCAGTATGAAGATGCTTTTCTTTTAGTAGCTTCAATGATGTATATTAATGAAAATGTTTAACCCTTAGAAACTTCAATATCTAGTGAAAACTAGGAAGGAAGCAATTTTGAACATTTACTTTAGCAATCTACAGACTGCCAAACTTATGAATACTTTCTATAATTTCATGCTTTCTTGTAGACTGGTTCTTAGTAAGGCACTGAACACATTTACCAATATTACCAACTTTCTTTAGTTTTCTGTAAAAGAAAGCCTGGAAGTTGAAGGTATTAGTTGCTCAGTCGTATCCCACTCTTTGGGACCCCATGGACTGGAGCCTGCCAGGCTCCTTTGTCCATGGAATTCTCAAAGCAAGAATACTGGAATGGGTTGACATTCCCTTCTCCAGGGAATCTTCCTGACATAGCGATCATACCTGGGTTTCCTGCATTGCAGGTGGGTTCTTTACTGTTTGAGCCACCAGGGAAGCCCATGTCTCCTGGGTCTCCTGCTTTCACAGGTAGGGGCTTTACCACTAGCACCATCTAGGAAGCCCAAAGGAAGCTTATGTTTTAGTAGTTAATCTCTCAGTATTTAATTTCACTTGAGAATGATCTCTGGCTTTCCTAGTGGTTCAGATGGTAAGGAATCTGCCTGCAATGCTGGAGACTTGGGTTCGATCCCTGTGTCAGGAAGATCCCCTGGAGAAGGGCATGACAGTCCACTCAAGTATTCTTGCCTGGAGAATCCCATGGACAGAGGAGCCTGGAAGGCTATGGTCCATAGGGTCGCAAAGAGTTTGACATGACTGAAGCGACTTAGCATGCAGCATGAGAATGATCTAGACATGTTGCAGGAAGGGGGACCTTTTCCAGGGCCTGAGAATGGGTTCTTGTCTAACACTCAGAAATAAATTGTCCAAGGAAATGCATGTGTTGCAAAGCAAAAGGCTTTATTGGTAAGGGGTGCCTGGGCAGGGAGCAGCAGGGTAAGGAAACCCAAGAAAACTGCTTTGCTATGTGGCTCACAGTCTAGGAGTTTATGACAAAGGTGTTAGTCACCCGGTTGTCTCTGGTCAACCATTCTGACTCGAAGTCCTTTCTGGTGGCGTGCTCATCACTTAGCCAAGACAGGGTCCAGTGAGAAGGATTCTGGGAGGTTGGTAGGACACATGGGTTGACATTGCCTTTCTCTTTTTCACCTTTCCCAAAGTCTTCTAGCTAGTGGTAGATTGTTAGTTCTGCATTCCTTACCAAGACGTCCTATTGTAAAATGACTCATGCAAGTGGTTACTATTGAGCCTGGCCAGCAATATTTCTTTTGGTTAGCAGTCCCTATCCACTATTTAATATATTTTTATCATTTAACTTATATCAAAACTATAAATTTTTAATTTACCAAAATATTGGGGGAAATTATTTATAAGTAGAAATACTATAAATGATTACTTTTAAAGAGTTCACTTAAAAATGTGTTACATTTATATTTACTTAATCTATTTATTTATTTATGAAATATCTTGCCAAGTTATTTTTCATACTGATAAATTTTATAACAGACATAATACAAACTTGATATTTAGTAAATCTAAGTACAATAAAACTATTCTACTTAATATTACTGCCTCTAAAGACATGCTTGTATTAACTAAAATATTTTCTGATACAGGTAAACATGAAAGTCATTTTAATTAGGTTGCCTTGTATTTCTGGCAGAGGAACCAGAGATCAAATTACCACATCTGCTGGATCATCAAAAAAGCAAGAGAGTTCCAGAAAAACATCTATTTCTGCTTTATTGACTATGCCAAAGCCTTTGACTGTGTGGATCACAATAAACTGTGGAAAATTCTGAAAGAGATGGGAATACCAGACCACCTAACCTGCCTCTTGAGAAACCTATATACAGGTCAGGAAGCAACAGTTAGAACTGGACATGGAACAACAGACTGGTTCCAGATAGGAAAAGAAGAACGTCAAGGCTGTATATTGTCATCCTGCTTATTAAACTTGTATGCAGAGTACATCATGAGAAATGCTGGGCTGGAAGAAGCACAAGCTGGAATCAAGTTTGCAGGAGAAATATCAATAACCTCAGATATGCAGATGACACCACCTTTATGGCAGAAAGTGAAGAGGAACTAAAAAGCCTCTTGATGAAAGTGAAAGAGGAGAGTGAAAAAGTTGGGTTAAAGCTCAACATTCAGAAAACTAAGATCATGGCATCTGGTCCCATCACTTCATGGGAAATAGATGGGAAAACAGTGGAAACAGTGCCAGATTGTATTTTGGGGACCCCAAAATCACTGTAGATGGTGACTGAAGCCATGAAATTAAAAGACACTTACTCCTTGGAAGAAAAGTTATGACCAACCTAAATAGCATATTCAAAAACAGAGACATTACTTTGCCAACAAGGGTTCATCTAGTCAAGGCTATGGTTTTTCCTGTGGTCATGTATGGATGTGAGAGTTGGACTGTGAAGAAAGCTGAGTGCCGAAGAATTGATGCTGTTGAACTGTGGTGTTGGAGAAGACTCTTGAGAGTCCCTTGGACTGCAAGGAGATCCAACCAGTCCATTCTGAAGGAGATCAGCCCTGGGATTTCTTTGGAAGGAATGATGCTGAAGCTGAAACTCCAGTACTTTGGCCACCTCATGCGAACAGTTGACTCATTGGAAAAGACTCTGATGCTGGGAGGGATTGGTGGCAGGAGGAGAAGGGGACGACAGAGGATGAGATGGCTGGATGGCATCACGGACTGGATGGATGTGAATCTGAGTGAACTCTGGGAGTTGGTGTTGGACAGGGAGGCCTGGCGTGCTGCTATTCATGGGGTCACAAAGAGTCGGACACGACTGAATGACTAAACTGAACTGAACTGTATTTCTGAGAATTTATATAAGAATTTACTTTTTAAGCCAGTTACATAGAGCTCTTTACACATTAACTTTGCTAATACAATATGAAAGTAGAAACATACCATATACAATGCACATACACACATATAGATATATACAGACAGAAATTCCATATTTTGTTTTACTTTGAAGCTTTAGTTATATATTGCATGCAACATAAAATTCACTAATTTATAAACAGCATCTGGAATAAATTAAACCTACTTCTCAGATGGCTGTACTCTTTTCTTATTTATGGAAAAGATTTTAAGATTTGTATTTGCCTTTGACAAGCAATTTTAAGGAGGCAGTTTGGGCAAGAGAGTTCATTGAGAAATTTTAGTTTAAATGTTTTCTTTTCCTCTTTTATTTTATTTTTAAAATAAGTTTTATTTTTAGTTAAAGACAATTGCTTCACCACACGGTGCTGGCCTCTGCCATACTCTCTACCATGACTCATCAACATCAGTCAGCCATAGGTATACATATGTCCCCTCCATCTTGAATCTCTCTCTCAACTCCCACCTCTTCCCACCCCTCTAGGTTGTTACAGGGCCTCGTTTGAATTCCCTGGGCCATAACAGCAAATTCCCATTGGTTATCTATGGGACTATGGTAGTATATATGCATATGGTAGTATATATGCTTCCATGTTACTGTCTTCATCCTCTTTCATTTTTTACAGTGTTAGGAATTGGAGATGATGTAGGCAAGAATTCTCAGAAAAGACTGAGCAGAACATATATGTCTCAAAGGCACACAGAGAAAAGCAAAGTCCTTATCAAAGGACCTTTGTAACCTTAGGGTCAGAAATTTGGGGAAAATATATATATAGTTTTTTCAGAATGTTTATCATAATCACAATGGATATCAAATCATATCATATTAGACTTTTCCATCATCATTAGATATATTGTTATCTTCTGTGGGAGATCAATTTTACTGTTGTACAAAGGTGATTGATAGCAAAGAAGAGAGCCTTCAGAAAAACAGGAAACAGAAAAAGAGAGAGAGAGAGTTCTCAGAAATCTCAGATTTTTTTTTTTTTTTTTTAATTTGGAAATCCTTTGAGAAAATTACGAGTTTATCTGGTGGAAACACAAGTCAATTCATAGTTATGCATGGATACCAATTAAAATATGCTTCCATTGTTTATTTTTTTTTCTAATTGAATGCTCAGATAAACTAATTTAGAAATGTCAAAAGAGCTCCAAGTTAGTCAGTTCAGTTCAGTTCAGTCACTCAGTTGTATCTGATTCTTTGCGACCCTGTGGATTGCAGCATGCCAGGCCTCCCTGTCTATCACCAACTCCCAGAGTTTACTCAAACTCACGTCCATAGAGTTGGTGATGCCATCCAACCATCTCACCCTCTGGTGTTCCCTTCTCCAGCCTTCAATCTTTACCAGCATCAGGATCTTTTCAAATGAGTCAGTTCTTTGCATCAGGTAGCCAAAGTTTTGGAGTTTCAGCTTCAGCATCAGTACTTCCAATTAATATTCAGGACTCATTTCCTTGTCAATTAATTATAAATTATCCAGTAATCATTGTCTGGCAAGACAAATACTTATAAGACTCAGGCCTATAGTTCTTACACATAAAACCAGTGCAAGTTCCAGAATAAGGCAGCTCTGCAGCCTTGTCCCTAGGGAATGAACTCCCATATTTCAAGAGAATTACTCACCAGGAAAAAAAAAAAAAAAAAAAGCAATACAAAACTAACAAAACAGGAAATGAAATCCTGAAAACAGAAGCTGGCAACAAAAACTAAACAGGAAGCAATGTCTCAAAGGCTACTCATAAAAACTTGGAAGCTAAATCCCAAAAGCTGCTTGAACAAAATACAAAAACTGGAAAGCAAAATCCAGAAAATCATTCAAACAAAAACAGGAAGTGAACTTCTGAAGGATACTTAAACAAGACAAACAAAACAGGAAGTGAAATCTCAAAGACTATACAAACAAAATGGGAAGTGTAATTCCAGAAGACACCTAAAGAAACAGACTAACCAAAGGACATTTAAATAAAACAGAAAGCAAGATTCCAGAGCACAATAGCAAGCAACAGAGGATACTCAAACAAACTAGAACCTCTTACAAGACAGGAGGTTTGAGTACAGGAGGACGCTGATGACACAGTCTGGGACCACTGAGGAGACAATAGAGCACAGTGAATTCTTGCAGGTATCTTACACTCATCTAAGGGGGCAGGTGAGGGCTGGTGCACAGAATGCTCTATATCCCACTTCTGACACTCTGTAATGTAAACAACAACAAAAATAAGGCAGGAGGATGCAAATTAAAAAAAAAAAAAGTTTGTAATCTTAAGAAATTCAGTTGTTAAAGACTTGAGTCACCCCAAAAGTGTTTCAAAGAGAAAAGGTTAGGGGTTTATCAAGACAAAAAACCATGAATTGTTAAAAGCTGCCTGGTGAAAATTGTTATTGACTTTGACACAAGTTGGAAACATTTGTCCATAAGGAATCAGAATTGTTTTAAGGTAGGAGTTTGATAAGCACCTAAACTGTCATGAGATTTTGGCAGATGTTTTGAATAACTTCATCATGTTAAAAAGTTAGCTTCCATTCAGGCTGAAAAATGTGTAAGTCACTCTTTCTTAACAACATCTTGGCTCTGTTTTAGAGGGTGATCTTTGCAGTGCTCACTAAATTTTGATTTTCCTTTCATACCCAGTATACCTACAAATACTACACAATAGAACACACATACAAACACGCACATTTCACAAAGCAATAACAATCTTACCATATGCTGACTACTCTGATTGTTTTGATTCTATTTTATTTTTATGCTAACCACACTCCATTTTGCTGAAATAATGACTTTCTAATAGCTTTAAGTGGCAGCATAAAGATATCTAAAGGAAAATGACAGAAATGCAAATAAAAGTGAAAAGGGAGAAAATTAAGTGACATTAAAGTAAATAGGATCAAAGATATACAGAAATTTATACACTTGTTAAAAATCTTATGAGAAGTTTGCAATTAGAGCTGGATTATAGGTCAGACAATACCAAAAGTAGATGATAGGAAGTAGACACATGAATTGCTATATCTTGTACAAAACAATCTGATCAAAGTGATAAAGACAGAACAGTAGATGATGACCTTTGAACTCTGATTTTAACATTTTTATACTTTAAATGTGTGAGGGACAAAACATGCTATTTTTGAATCAATTGAAGAGATTTATTAACTAAGCCAAAAAATTTTAGTAGTAAAATACATGAAAACTTGGGAAATATGGAGTTGGATAATCTGAATAGAATTTTAGGAAAAAAAAAAAATTCCTTTAAGTGATCTTTTAGGCTTTTTAAAGGATGTGTTTTTTTTTTTTTTTTTCTGATGTCTCTGCCATGAAGGCACCTGAGCAGAAGCTGAAGTTCATTGAGGACAAGGAAATCAGCCTAGAAGGCAGAGTTTTAATAAGCAAAATGGAACTTCAGCAACTGTTATCTAGAATTTTTGGATATTTTCAGTAATGACAAGATCATTATTTAATAAATGATCCTTGTTGTTGTTGTTTTTTTTTTAAGAAATATATATGCCACAAAAATAATCACCAAATTTTTATACCAAGTGAGTTTGACCAGCTTTACTTAACTTTCATTTATGTTAACTTTATTTCAGTTAACTTCCTTAATGAGTAGGTTTACATCATTCAAAAGAAATGTAAATACTATGTGAATTTAACTTTATTTTAGCCTCAGTTACCTTTTTAGGTAGTGATTAAATTTTGATTAAATAGTAATCTGTCAATAACAACATCACACACACACACACACACACAAATAACAACATCACTTTGAGAAATCAGCCACATTAGATGAGCTCCATCTACTAGCTTGCAAACCGAAGGGAAAGGTCAGATCTTATCAAGTAGGAAAATTCTCTGTGATTATTCTATGTGTTTATAAAATATATTAATATTTCCTCTGAACCATTCTGAAATTACCCTTCTATGGGTAAAATACATGATTTAATTAGGATACTAACAGTAAGAAGTGCTGATTTTGATCAAGTTCTGAAATTCTTCAGACTATAAAATAGATAAATAAATACATAGTCAATGAAATCAAACTTACAATATGGAAGGCAGAGGGAAATTGAGTCTCTAGTGTTATTGTATCACTTAGAAACATATAGTCTTTTAGGTGGGGCTTCCCTTGTGGTTCAGCTGGTAAAGAATCCGCCTACAGTGTGGGAGACCTGGGTTCAATCCCTGGGTTGGGAAGATCCCTTGGAGAAGGGAAAGGCTACCCACTCCAGTATTCTGGCATGGAGAAGTCCATGAACTGTATAGTCCAGGTGCGCAAAGAGCTGGACAAGACTGAGTGACTTTTAGTTTCACTTTCTCTTAAAAACATGTATTAAATTGCTTAAAGCATTATAAATGAATATCTAAGGAAACTGATGGCTCCTTACTTCCTAGATTACCGATGTCTCAGTTAACTCAAGATAGCAAATCATTGTGCTCAGTTTTATTTTTTTAAAAATTTATTCTGAGAGGCAATTGAATTTCTTGGAGCTAGATATTTTATATGGAATGGTACAACTAAATATGTTCACACATCAACGTTACCATTCTCGTGTTTAAAAAAGTCATTGAACCAATGGTTTTCTAACAGTTTGATCTAGAAAATATCTTTGTAGAGTTTTGAAAAAGCTTGAAAATGTTCAGCCACCAAACAATTTTAGGAAGAGATGAGCATAGCTGCTACATTAACTGGCACTAATTGAGACACTAGATAAGAGCTTTCCCAGAGTGAAAAACATTGTTTTAAATGCTACTGAACATTTACAACAAATGATATACTTGTTTTCATATTTAAAATTTGAATGATAATTTGATTTTATTTTAAATATGATTATAGATGTGGTACACTGAGAAATATAAACTAAGTTTATAAACACAATGAAGTATAACTATTATAATAATTCCCATTATAAGCTTCTGACATTTGAGGTATTAGATCATAAGTGCAGGATTACTTACTTTGGCTGTAAAAGGAAAACCTCTTCCTTTCTTCCCACATCTCTTTCTTATGCAGAATTATCTATGTGCTAAGGTTGCAAAGAGTCAGACACTACTGAGTGACTTCACTTTCTTTCTTTGTATAGTTCCTTTTGGAGAAGGAAATGGCAACCCACTCCAGTGTTCTTGCCTGGAGAATCCCATGGGCGGAGGGGCCTGGTGGGCTATGGTCTATGGGGTTGCAAAGAGTCGGATATGACTGAGCAACTCACACACAAACACACACACACACACACGCAAAAGAGACCACCTTGCAGTCCACGGGGTCGCGAAGAGTCGGACACGACTAAGTGACTTCAATTTCACTTTTCACTTTCATGCATTGGAGAAGGAAATGGCAACCCACTCCAGTGTTCTTGCCTGGAGAATCCCAGGGACGGGGGTGCCTGGTGGGCTGCCATCTATGGGGTTACACAGAGTTGGACAAGACTGAAGCGACTTAGCAGCAGCAGCAGCAGTGATTTCAAAGAATATCCATGTTGAACAATATGTTTTTAATACTTCATTACTTAGCTTTCCTTGAAAGGAAGGAAGAGGAGAAGTTTCATAGCTCTAATTCTACACTGTTTTATATAATGTCTCTCCATTTTGAAAAAAATGCAATGACTTTTATTTGGCTAGCAAATTAAATGCCTGTCTCACTTCCTCCACTATCATCTTAACATTTAAGGTTCTAAACTACAAGTAACCACCAGAGGATGAAAGGTGGCAAGTGCTCTATGGTCATCACCACATTGGATCTTCTCACCAATGTTCTGAGGCAGCTACTGTTATTATCCCCATTATTCAGGGATCTGAGGCCCAAATAGATTAAGAAACTTAGTTAATCATAAACAGAGTGAGACACCTGGGCTTCCTAGCTGGCACTAGTGGTAAAAAACCCACCTGCCAATGCAGGAGACATAAGAGATGCAGGTTCGATCCCTGGGTCAGGACGATCCCCTGGAGAAGGAAATGGCAACCCACTCCAGTATTCTTGTCCGGAGAATCCCATGGACAGAGGAGCCTGGTGAGGTCACAAAGAGTCAGATAGGGCTGAAACGACTGAGTAGGCACGCATAGAGAGAAACAGAGCCAGTTTGCAATCCAGATTTTAATTTGACTTAGTTTCACCAGTGTAAGCTTCAGTGTATTTATTCATACTGTTCTTCCATGGACAAAGATTTAGCAACCTCTCCCATTCCTGATTTTCACAAGTGGATGTTTTCTCTCAGTCTTTTTGATTCCACTGAAATCATTTCCCAACTCACTGTATAACACATTAAGATGCAGTTTGCTTTAGTTATACCCAAGATGATTTGTGCTGCAACTAATATACTGATTTAAGCTTGGTATGAACATTTTATTTGAATATATAGAAACTTGGGTTTGTTAGCAATGCAATAACGTCAACAAGTATCCAGGGTTTTCAGAACTTTGCTCCCTTTCTTAAGGTATTGTTATGTTACTGAGTCCAAGCTTGCCATAGACAGGCCAATGAATCAGAGACGAGGTGTTGGGGCAAGGAATATGACTTTATTCAGATAGTTGGCAGACTGAGAAGGTGGCAAGCTAATGTATCAAAATAATTATCTTATTGGGATCTGGATGCTGGATTAATTTATAGAACAGAGATGAGGAACTGAGGAAATACAAAAATTGTTATTTAGACGCTAAGTTGTATCTGACTCTTTTTGACACCACGGACTATAGTTTGCCAGGCTCCTCTGTCCATGGTATCTTCAGGCAAGAATACTGGAGTGCCTTGTCATTTCCTTCTTCAGGCCCAACCAGGGATCAAACCCACATCTGTATTGCAGGCAGTCTCCTGCATTGCAGGTGAATTCTTTATCATGAAGCCACCATAAAAGTCCATTAATCTTGCCAGTACCTTCTGGAATGAATTCCCAGCCTTCAGAGGGGGTGTATTTATTTCTTCCTTCCTATAGCCATTCACTGATGGACAGGTTCTAAACAAAGGATATTTGGTTTAGTATCAGCCATGGATGGAGGAGCCTGGTAGGCTGCAGTCCACGGGATCGCTAGGAGTCAGACACGACTTCACTTTCACTTTTCACTTTCATGCATGGGAGACGGAAATGGCAACCCATTCCAGTATTCTTGCCTGGAGAATCCCAGGGACGGGAGAGCCGGGTGGGCTGCCATCTATGGGGTCCCACAGAGTCGGACACAACTGAAGTGACTTAGCAGCAGTAGCAGTAGCAGCAGAGGAGTAGGCTTCTCCAAGGCAGGCCATTATGTATGGACAGTATCCGTTTAGTGAACAAAAGAATCCAAAAGCAAGAGTTAAAGTAACAGATCCAACATGGCATCATAATTGGCTCTTCCCTGTAATATTTAATGTCCCTGTATATGGTTTTTAAAGAGCTCCAGAGTTTCTAAGCATCATGTCCTCACAAACCAGTATTTAAACATAAGAAGAAAATGAATTCTTGCATATTTCTTAATTTTCATCAAGGAATCTCCCTTCTCAGACCTCTGAAATTGTTCTATTGGCATGTATTAGTTAGCTCAACTAATTTTACGTAGACTTTACCATCTAATACTTAAGGTCTTATTATATAAAAACTAAGTATTATTAGCAGTAAAGATTCATTCATTAACAATCGAAAAGGAAACATCTTGGTTTCATGAGGTTTGAATTCCAGTTGGTAAAGACAGATACTAAACAACAAAATACATATATATGTCAGGATTAAATAAATAAGAAGGAAAAGCATGTAAAGGATAAACTAATATGTTAGATGCACTAATAATATTCAGACATCAAGTATTACAGGCTTAAAATAATTTGTAAACATGGGGAAATTACCTGCACCAACAGTGGTGAGAGAGTTTATAAAGAAAAAGAAACCCAAATTATGTTTGAAGAATAAAAGAACTGAGAATTCAAGGAAGCATCCTTGATTCTGCAGTAAAGTTCTTTGGGAGACATTGATGCTATTGATGGAGAAAACTGGAGGTTTTGTCTCTAAAAACAAATTGGAGGAATTCACTGAGAAACACAAAGACAGCTAACTATTGCAGACATTAGTGTCCCAAAACACAGTCAGCCATCATATGACACTTGTACTGCCTATATGCACTCCTGCACCTCAAAATAAAATTTGATAGTTGACAAATTTCTGCCATATACTTAGAACCCTCAGTGAAGTTCACTCACTCAGTCATGTCCGACTCTTTGTGACCCCATGAATCACAGCACGCCAGGCCTCCCTATCCATCATCAACACCTGGAATTCACTCAAACTCACATCCATTGAGTTAGTGATGCCATCCAAACATCTCATACACTGTCATCCACTTCTCCTCCTGCCCCCAATCCCTCCCAGCATCAGAGTCTTTTCCAATGAGTCAACTTTTCACATGAGGTGGCCAAAGTACTGGAGTTGCAGCTTCAGCATCATTCCCTCCAAAGAAATCCCAGGGTTGATATCCTTCAGAATGGACTGGTTGGATCTCCTTGCAGTCCAAGGGACTCTCAAGAGTCTTCTCCAACACTACAGTTCAACAGCATCAATTCTTCAGCGTTCAGCGTTCTTCACAGTCCAACTCTCACATCCACACATGACCACTGGAAAAACCATAGCCTTGACTAGATGAACCCTTGGTGGCAAAGTAATGTCTCTGCTTTTGAATATGCTATCTAGGTTGGTCATAACTTTTTTTTCCAAGGAGTAAGTGTCTTTTAATTTCATGGCTGCAGTCACCATCTGCAGTGATTTTGGAGCCCCCCAAAACACAGTCTGACACTGTTTCCACTGTTTCCCCATCTATTTCCCATGAAGTGATGGGACCAGATGCCATGATCTTAGTTTTCTGAATATTGAGCTTTAAGCCAACTTTTTCACTCTCCACTTTCACTTTCATCAAGAGGCCTTTTAGTTCCTCTTCACTTTCTTCCATAAGGGTGGTGTCATCTGCATATCTGAGGTTGTTGATATTTCTCCCAGCAATCTTGATTCCAGCTTGTGTTTCTTCCAGTCCAGCGTTTCTCATGATGTATTCTGCATATAAGTTAAATAAGCAGGGTGACAATATACATCCTTGACGTACTTTTTTTCCTATTTGGAACCAGGTTAGCCTTTATACCATCTCATCATTTAGTCTGAGAAGGAAAAAAAAAAAATTCTTATGTATATATATTAGACTGTCCTCAGAGACCAAGTAATCCTACATGAAAATAATAATCCCAGTGAAAACAGAAATAAGACAACAGAAAATTTTTCAAAACACTTCCAAGTAATATTCAATAGAGGCTTGTTGTGCTCACTGCCTTCTTCCCGGGTAGTTCAGGTGGTAAAGAATCTGTTTGCCAGTGCAAGAGACACAAAAGACATGAGTTTGTTTCTCAGATCAAGAAGATCCCTTGGAGGAGGAAATGGCAACCCATTCCAGTATTCTTGCTTTGGAAATCCCATGGACAGAGGAACCTGGTGGTCTATAGCTCTTAGGGTTGCAAAGAGTTGAACACTACCGCTGCTGAACACAGTAGCATATTAATTTCCTGAGGCCACCATAACCAATTACCACAAACTGAGTGGCTTAAAACAACATAAATTTATTTCATCACAGTTCAGGAAGCTAAAAGTTCAAGTTATCATTAGGGCATGATCCCTATGAAGGCTGTAGGGAATAATCCTTCTTTGACTTTCCCTAGCTTCTGGACACTTATGGTAGTCTTTGGTATTTTTTGGCCTATGACTTAATCATTCTAATCTCTGCTTCTGTCTTTACAAGGACATCTTCTATGTGTATATAACTGTGTGTCCTTTCCACTTCCCATAAGAACACCAGTCACTGGATTTAGAGAAAATTTTAATTCTTATGACTTCATCTCAATCTAACTAATGATGTCAATCTAACTAATGATGTCATCAATCTAACTAATGATGTCATCTCAATCTAACTAATGATGTCTGTAACTAATGATATTTGTTCAAAATATATTCTGAACATTCTGAACTTCCAGCTGAAAATAAGTTCTCAACTCATTATACTTGTGAAGGTAAATATCATAACAGAATGAAAAGGAGACTATCAGAGAATAGGAAGGAATACATACATTTAAAAAATACAACTAATTAAAGAAAAAACTAAATCTAAAAGCTGAGATAAGAATATCAGAGTACCTCTGGACATAGAACTAAGAAACAAAGCAGTAAGTCATGAGAAAGAAAACTATTATAATTTACTTTAAAAAATAAGCAATCATTCCAATGAATAAACATTATTTAAAGATTAGTCCAACTAATAAGGCTTTTGGAAGTATCATCTAAAACTTTCATACTGTAAACCTGTAATTTTAGAAAGATCAGTTAATAGAATAATTATAAAGATTAACTAATAGTTCCATAAATCCAAATAATAGGAAATATAAAAAGATAAGATGAAAAAATTGGAAAATTATTAAATGAAAAAAAGAACCTCCTATAGTGCTATGAATCTTCAAACAAATATTCTATGATTTATTGTTAGACTCAATAAACAAATTAAGGAAAAACTTCTAAACATTTCTTAGAGCAAAAACAAGTCAGCTGCAAAGAAATGAGAAACTGTAAAATTTTTATCATAAAACTGGATGCTATAATTCCACAGACATTTGCCTTCAGATTTCTAAGAGTAAATTTTTTTCAGTTAAAAATTCCATAAACTATCAATCAAGTGCAGGAATGGAATAAGTATATTTCAGACTATTTCAGAAAGCTCCCCCCTATGCACTTTCACTGAAAGATATTTCAAATTATACTACAATAAAGTTTAATTTAAATAAACATAAAAAATTTTTATTGAGGTGTTGACACAATGTGACATTTAAGCTAAAATATGTATGATAAGATATTGATCATATAATAATTCAGGGAAGAATATTCTAGGCTGAGGATATTTAGCTAGTTATGCAAAGAAGTTGTATAACATGGCCCATTGGTCAGAACTGGTGTGGATAAGGAGTGGAAGTTTCAGAAGAGTGAAAGTACTTAGAATGAGTAGGAAATAAGAAAAAAGTTGATAAATTGGATTCTGAGAACCAGTAAGAGCTCATATGAAATTAATTTGCCACTGAACTGATTTATATAGTCCCAATGCACTGAAAATAAAGATAAACTCTACCCAACTGTCAATTTGCTTTTTGCTTTTCCATGATCCAGCAGATGTTGGCAATTTGATCTCTGGTTTCTCTGCCTTTTCTAAAACCAGCTTGAACATCAGGGAGTTCACGGTTCACGTATTGCTGAAGTCTGGCTTGGGGAATTTTGAGCATTACTTTATTAGCATGTGAGATGAGTGCAATTCTGTGGTAGTTTGAGCATTCTTTGGCATTGCCTTTCTTTGGAATTGGAATGAAAACTGACCTTTTCCAGTCCTGTGGCCACTGCTGAATTTTCCAAATTTGCTGGCATATTGAGTGTGCAGCACTTTGACAGCATCATCTTTCAGGATTTGAAACAGCTCAACTGGAATTCCATCACCTCCACTAGCTTTGTTCATAGTGATGCTTTCTAAGGCCCACTTGACTTCACATTCCAAGATGTCTGGCTCTAGATTAGTGATCACATCATGATTATCTGGGTCATGAAGATCTTTTTTGTACAGTTCTTCTGTGTATTCTTGCCACCTCTTCTTAATATCTTCTGCTTCTGTTAGGTCCACACCATTTCTGTCCTTTATTGAGCCCATCTTTGCAAGAAATGTTCCCTTGGTATCTCTATTTTTCTTGAAGATATCTCTATGCCAAAGCCTTTGACTGTGTGGATCACAATAAACTGTGGAAAATTCTGAAAGAGATGGGAATACCAGACCACCTAACCTGCCTCTTGAGAAATCTTATGCAGGTCAGGAAGCAACAGTTAGAACTGGACATGGAACAACAGACTGGTTCCAAATAGGAAAAGGAGTACGTCAAGGCTGTATATTGTCATTCTGCTTATTAAACTTGTATGCAGAGTACATCATGAGAAACGCTGGACTGGAAGAAACACAAGCTGGACTCAAGATTGCCGGGAGAAATATCAATAACCTCAGATATGCAGATGACACCACCCTTATGGAAGAAAGTGAAGAGGAGCTAAAAAGCCTCTTGATGAAAGTGAAAGAGGAGAGCGAAAAAGTTGGCTTCAAGCTCAACATTCAGAAAACAAAGATCATGGCATCTGGTCCCATCACTTCATGGGAAATAGATGGGGAAACAGTGGAAACAGTGTCAGACTTTATTTTTTGGGGCTCCAAAATCACTGCAGATGGTGACTGCAGCCATGCAATTAAAAGACACTTACTCCTTGTAAGAAAAGTTATGACCAACCTAGATAGTATATTCAAAAGCAGAGGCATTACTTTGTCGACTAAGGTCCGTCTAGTCAAGGCTATGGTTTTTCCTGTGGTCATGTATGGATGTGAGAGTTGGACTGTGAAGAAGGATGAGTGCCGAAGAATTGATGCTGTTGAACTGTGGTGTTGGAGAAGACTCTTGAGAGTCCCTTGGACTGCAAGGAGATCCAACCAGTCCATTCTGAAGGAGATCAACCCTGGGATTTCTTTGGAAGGAATGATGCTAAAGCTGAAGCTCCAGTACTTTGGCCACCTCATGCGAACAGTTGACTCATTGGAAAAGACTCTGATGCTGGGAGGGATTGGGGACAGGAGGAGAAGGGGACGACAGAGGATGAGATGGCTGGATGGCATCATGGACTAGATGGATGTGAGTCTGAGTGAAGTCCGGGAGATGGTGATGGACAGGGAGGCCTGGCGTGCTGCGATTCATGGGGTCGCAAAGAGTCAGACATGACTGAGCGATTGAACTGAACTGAATTGAACTGTCAATTTATCCAGTCATTCTCTAATCAGGATTGAATAATGAGAATCATTGGTACAAAAACTGTGTAAAGAAATTACTGCAAGTGATTTCAATAAAAACCTTTATCCTCTTTTTTTTTTTTTATCAACAAAACGCTTTAAATTACAGTCTGAAAACACACATGCTTAAGATGCCACAGTAACTAAGAATACAATTTAATTTGATTTAATAAGATATTAGCTGATTCAAAATTTCAGATTCACTATTCCAAAATAACAAAATAAGAAATGAATTTAGTAGATGGGGAGAGAAGATTTCCATATTACCATGATTTCATAAATACACAACTTTAAAACAAGCTCTAGATAAATGTACATATTTTCCATATGTTTCAAATTTTAGAATGCCTTTCCCACTCAAAACAAAACGCTGAAACTGAGTAATTTGTCTTTTAAAATCCACCAGCAATCAATTCAACTTTGTACCTGGGCTAGTCTACCATATTTTAAATTTGTCTTGCTTCCAAGATTTCGAATTGATTTTCTTCTTCACACTGGGAGAAGGAATGCCTATTTTCTTGATCAAATTTTTAATACCATTTCTTCTTTTTCTTAACTACTTATTTTATATTGGAGTAGAGTTGATTAATAATATTTTGTTAATTTCAGGTTTATAACAAAGTGATTCAATTATGTATTTACATGCACCTATTCTTAGTTGGGAGTTTAGGTTGATAGGTACACACTTATTTAAAATGGATAATCAACATCTATTGGATCATAGAAAATGCAAGAGAATTCCAGAAAAAATATCTACTTCTGCTTCATTGACTATGCTAAAGCCTTTGACTACGTGAAGGTGAAAGTGAAATTGCTCAGTGTCTGACTCTTTGCAACCCCATGGACTGTAGCCTACCAGTCTCCTCAGTCTATGAAATGTTCCAGGCAAGAATACTGGAGTGGGTTGTCATTTCCTTCTCCAGACCACAGCAAACTGAGGAAAATTCTTAAAGAGATGGAAATACTAGACCACTTTACATCTCTCTTGGGAAACTTCTATGCAGAACACATCATGTGAAATGCTGGGCTGCATGAAGCTCAAACTGAAATCAGGATTGCTAGGAAAAATATCAATAACCTCAGATATGCAGATGACACGAGCCTCTTGATGAAGGTGAAAGAGAAGAGTGAAAAAGTTGGTTTAAAACTCAACATTCCAAAGACTAAGATCATATCATCCAGTTCCATCATTTCATGGCAAATAGAGGGGGGAGAAAAAGGAAACAGTAGCAAACTGTATTTTCTTAGGCTCCAGAATCACTGCAGATGGTGACTGCAAGCATGAAATTGAAAGATGCTTGCTCCTTAGAAGAAAAGCTATGACAAATCTGACAGAGTACTAAAAAGCAGAGACATCACTTTGCCAACAAAGGTTCATCTAGTCAAAGCTATGTTCTGTTCGTTTGTTTGTTTTTTCCAGTAGTCATGTATGAATGTGAGAGGTGGACCATAAAGAAAGCTGAGTGCCGAAGAATTGATGATTTGATGCTGGAGGACTCTTGAGAGCCCCTTGAAATGCAAGGAGATCAAACCAGTGAATTCTAAAGGAAATCAACCCTTAATATTCATTGGAAGGACTGATGCTGAAACTGAAGCTCCAATATTTTGGCCACCTGATGTAAAGATCCAACTCATTGGAAAAGACCCAGCTGCTGGGTAAGATTGAAGGCAGAAAAAGAAGGGGACAACAGAAAATTAAATGGTTGGATGGTATCACTCATTCAATGGACATGATTTTGAGCAAACTCTGGGACATATTGAAGGACAAGGAATCCTGGCATGCTGCAGCCCACAGGGTCAAAAAGAGTTGAACGTGACTTAGTGACTAACCAACAACAGTGAATATATAATTTTTACTCTATATATATAGGTAATAAATGACTCAGTCACTCAGTCTTGTCTTACTCTGTTATCCCACCATGCTCCTCTATCTGTGGAATTCTCTAGGCAAGAAAACTGGAGTGGGTGCCCACTCCCTTCTCCAGGGTATTTTCCCCACCCCAGGATCAAACTTGATTATCCCACGGATTCTTTACCATTGAGCCACCAGAGAAGAGAATATATATATATATATTAAAACTCAACATTCAGAAAATT
Organism: Capricornis sumatraensis; assembly: GCF_032405125.1. NCBI lineage: Eukaryota > Metazoa > Chordata > Mammalia > Artiodactyla > Bovidae > Capricornis > Capricornis sumatraensis. The sequence goes on from NC_091069.1 coordinate 115,126,384, forward strand.
AAGATCATGGCATTTGGTCCTGTCACTTCATGGCAAATAGATGAGGAAACAATGGAAACAGTGACAGAATATATATACATATATATAACAAGTGTATATATGAATATGATATATATAAAAGTCTAGAATATATGTATGCATATGTGTGCTTTTATCCCTTGACCAACATTGAATTTGCTTTCATGTTTGAGTATTGTGAATAATGCTGCAACAAGCATGGAAATGAAGGTACTTCTTCAAGATCGTGGTTTCATTTCCTCATATATATATGCCCAGGAGTGGTATTGCTGTATCATATGGTAGCTCTATTTTTAATTTTTTGAGGACCCTCCATATTGTTTTCACAGTGACTGTACCAATTTACATTCTCCCCAATAGTGCATAAGGGTTCTCTTCCTTATATATTCTCACCAGCATTTGTTATCTTTTGTCTTTTTGATAATAGCCTTTTTAAGAGATGTGAGGTGCTATTTAATTTTGGCTTTGATTTTATTTTCCCTAATGATTAGTGATGTTGAGCACCTTTAAATGCACCTGTTGGCAGTTCATTCTTGAGACAGAATTCCATAGGGCAGATCAAGAAGGCTGAAAAATCAGGTACGGTCCCTATGTGGTAGCCTCCAGGGCAAGAACCGTGAACTTACAGATATTCAAGCTGGGTTTAGAAAAGGCAGAAGAACCAGAGATCAAATTACCAACATCTGTTGGATCATTGAAAAAGCAAGAGAGTTCCAGAAAAACATCTACCTTTGCTTTATTGACTATGCCAAAGCCTTTGACTGTGTGGATCATAATAAACTGTGGGAAATTCTTAAAAAGATGGGAATACCAGACTATCTAAACTTCCTCCTGATAAATCTGTATGCAGGTCAAAAAAAACAACAGAATAGGACATGGGACATCAGACTGGTTCCAAATCGGGAAAGGAGTATGTCAAGGCTGTATATTGTCACCCTGCTTATTTAACTTATATTCAGAATACATCATGTGAAATGTTAGGCTGGATGAAGCACAAGCTGGAATCAAGATGCTGGGAGAAACATCAGTAACCCCAGGTATGCAGATAATAACATGCTTGTGGCAGAAAGCAAAGAGGAACTAAAGAGCCTCTTGATAAAAGTGAACAAGAAGAGTGAAAAAGTTGATTTAAAACTCAACATTCAGAAAACTAAGATCATGGCATTTGCTCCTGTCACTTCATGGCAAATAGATGGGGAAACAATGGAAACAGTGACAGATTTTATTTTGGGGGGCTCTAAATTCACTGCTGATGGTGACTGCAGCCATGAAGTTAAAAGACGCTTGCTCCTTGGAAGAAAAGCTATGACCAACCTAGACAGCATATTAAAAAACAGAGACATTACTTTACCAACAAATGTTTGTCTAGTCAAAGCTATGGTTTTCTCCAGTAGTCATGTATGGATGTGACAGCTGAACTATAAAGAAAGCTGAGTGCCGAAGAATTGATGCTTTTGAACTGTGGTGTTGGAGAAGACTCTTGAGAGTCCCTTGGACTGCAAGGCAATCCAACCAGTCCATCCTAAAGGAAATCAGTACTGAATATTCATTGGAAGTACTGATGCTGAAACTCCAATACTTTGGCTACCTGATGCAACGAACTGACTCATTGGAAAAGACCCTGATGCTGGGAAAGATTGAAGGTGGGAGGAGAAGGGGTTGACAGAGGATGAGATGGTTAGATGGCATTACTGACACAGTGGACATGAGTTTGTGTAGGCTCTGGGAGTTGGTGATGGACAGGGAAGACTGGCGTGCTGTAGTCCATGGGGTCGCAAAGAGTCAGACACAACTGAGCAACTGAACTGAACTGAATTACATGAGACCCCCCCCCCCCCACATTGTTGTTATTCAGTGGCTAAGTCGTGACCCTAGGTACTGAAGCATGCCAGGCTTCCCTGGCCTTCACTGTCTCCCAGAATGTGCCCAAACTCATGTCCTCTGGGTCAGTGATGCCATCCAACTATTTCATTCTGTCTTCCCCTTGTCCTCTTGCATTTAATCTTCCCCAGCATCAGGGCCTTTTCCAATGAGTCTGCTCTTTGCATCAGGTGCCAAATTATTGGAGATTCAGCTTCACCATCAGTTTCCACAATGGATACTCTGGTCTAATTCCTTTAAGTTTAACTGGTTTGATCTCCTTGCAATCCAAGAGACTCTCAAGAGTCTTCTCCAGCACCATATTTCAAAAGCATCAATTCTTCACTGCTCTGCCTTCTTTATGGTCCAGCTCTCACATCTCTACATGACTGCTGGGAAAACCATAGCTTTGACTGTGGCTTTCATTGGCAAAGTAGTGTGTCTGTTTTTTAGTACACTGTCTAGATTGGTCATAGCTTTTCTTCCAAGGAGCAAGCATCTTTTGATTTTGTGGCTACAGGCATCATCCACAGTGATTTTGGAGCCCAAGAAAATAGAGTTTGTTACTATTTCCCTTTTCCCCCTCTATTTGCATGAATGTGGCACTTGTGGTAAAGAACCCACCTGCCAATGCAGGAGACTGAAGAGACGTGGGTTTGATCCCTGCATCAGGAAGATCCCCTGGCAGAGGACATGACAACCCACTCCAGTATTCTTGCCTGTAGAATCCCAAGGATGGAAAAGACTGGCAGGCTGTAGTCCATGGGGTTGCAAAGAGTTGGACACCACTAAAGTGACTTAGCACCATGGGACCAGATCCCATGATCTTCATTTTTTGAATGTTGAGTTTGAAGCCAGCTTTTTCACTCTCCTCTTTCATCCTCATTAAGGCTCTTATTTACTCTTCACTCTCTGCCATTAGAGTGGTATCATATGTATATCTGAAGCTGTTGATATTTCTCTTGGCAATCTTGGTTCCAGCTTGTGATTCTTCCAGCCTGGCGTTTTACATGGTGTTCTCTGCATGTAAGTTAAATAAGCAGTCTGACAATATACAGCTTTGATATACTCCTTTCTCAATTTTGAACTAGTCCATTGTTCCATGTCCAGTTCAAACTTCTGCTTCTTGACCTACATACAAGTTTCCCACATTATGGAAACTAATTTAATTTACTCAAAGTTTCCTGATATAAACATTAATTATATCTAAAAATATTATCACAGAAACTTATACACTGATATTTAATTTTAAAAATTGGGCACCCTGTCCACAGAAAATTGACACCTAAAATTAGCCTTATGATATATAATAGGAAAAATACCCTCAAGTTTTAAAACTGAAATGAATACTTAAGTAGAACGAATTTTGTTCGAAACCTCATAAATATTAGCTCCTTTAGTCATCACACATCTCTATAAGGTTATAACTATCATTACCCCTTCTTTAGATTTGAGGGGGGAGGTTAGTTAATAACTTGTTCAAGATGAAAATAGAGAGCTAGGATTCAAACCCAATCTTGCTTCAGCTATCATACTGTATTGTCTCTTGGATGATCAACCTAAACAATTGTCTAACAGCAGAAGCAAAATTTAGGAGTTCTCTACCCTTCTTATTAAAGGATATATACACAGATGATATGTGGATCTCTGTGAGGCTGACTCCATCTATATTGCAGTGTCATTTCCACGTGATCAAAAAGTTGAAGCACAAATGGTTGAGCTAAGTCACTGTTCCATCCTTCATATTTTAAATTATTATCAACATTTTAAAATACAAGGATATCCTTAGAATAGACTGGGAAAAAAATAAAATCAAAATGACATCCATTGAAGAGTAGAAGAGGGTTCGCACTGCATCGGTGTCCACTTAAATAGCTTTGGTTGCCCAAATGTTACACTCTTGCTAAAACAAAGTACAATATTTGTCTTTTGTACATTTAAATCGTTGTGTTCTTATTGTTTAGAATGAAGATAGACACTTAATTGTGTTTATTTCTTTACTTTAGGGGTGACTGACATTGCCAGCAATACAATCTGTCCTCCTTCAGAGGAAGTAAAAGTACCTGATGGCTCCATATTTGTCTGCATATAGAGTTCACTTAATATAAAAGCCTCTTGCTTTTCTTTTTTTTATATTTGTTCTATTGTGTGCCTGCAGTGTTCTCAATCTCTTTTTCCTGAATCCTCTAAATTTAGATTTTTAAAAAATTTCCATTTATTTTCTGGGGGAGCATTTCAACTCACACTGATAATCTAAACTTATATTTCATTCACTTTGACTAACACAAGATATTTATTTTCTTTAGTACTTTAGTTAGCAATTTGCCGACCCCCAAGTTTATAATATCAGAGGTGCTGGCAAGAAATATACACAATGACATCACCCTCAAAATTCACTAGAGCCATATGTTACCTCTTCCAAATTGAAAACACTTCATCATGCCAAATACAAATTGAGTGTATTGTGCTTCCCAAGTTTGCTTTTATATTTTCTGAAAGTCAGGTTCATCTGGTGGTTATATTCTGACAGTAGAGCTTCTTGTATTCCCATGTGGCATTGTATAGACATCATAGATTTACAGTGTGTTGAAATGGACACAACTGACTGCTTTGTTTTTGTTCAATGATAAAGACAGTTTGACTAAAGCAAACTTTTCCAAGTGTTTATAAACTAGTAACACATGGCATGAAGTGGTTCCACTCATTTTCTTGTATCAGCATGTTTTTTAGTACAAGATGGAAATTAGATAATGAAATATACTAGTCATCAAAGATACACATTTCTTAATTTAAAACAGGGTGAAGTTCCTCAGATTTCAGAATAAATCCTAGGAACCAAATAGTAAACAAATAATCAAAAGCCAAATATTCTCTTAAGAAAAAGAATGGTGGGTTGATAGTTTAGAATTTAATAAAACATGATGCAGTGTGTAGACTGACCCAAAAGTTTGTTTTGAATGTATAACTTAATCATATACCCATTGGACATTTCTGTTTGTTACCACTGAGACAATATTTAAAATTTTTTTCTACATAATGTATATGCATTTTAGTGAAATATATCTAAAGAACAGATAGAATATCTTTTTTGCCTTAAAAAAAATCCTGATCATTTCTTATGAAGAATCAAATACTATTTAATCGATACTAATTATATGGCTGGGGATTCCCCGGTGGCTCAGATAGAAAAGAATCTGCCTGCAATGCGAGAGATTCAGGTTCAATCCCTGGGTCAGGAAGATCCCCTGGAGAAGGGAATGGTAACCACTCCAGTATTCTTGCCTGGAGAATTCCATGGACAGAGGAGCCTGTTGAGCTACTGACTGATACTGGAAACTTTTAAAAGAATTATCGTAATGGAATGACAAGTAGAACAAATCTTCCTTGAGGGACTCATCTTTTTCTACCTTTTGCCTAAACTCTTTTCCCTTAAATGGCTTTTTATCATGATTTTTGCAATCTTGCCACATGTTCTCTTCATGCAGCCTGAGTGATATTTATAAAAAGAAAGAGAGAGAGAGAAATGCCTGATCAAGTGACAATTCTGGCACACTCCATTTGTGGCTTTTCATGGACTTTAGAATAAAAGTTGAAATTCCTGACACTACATACATGTTCTGATTCCTGTAACGTCTCCAACCTCAAATGATCGTCTGCTTTACCATCATCTCTGATTGTCCAGTGTATTGGCCTCTACCCATATTCATCCACAATTAGCTTGTATTAAACCTTCAAATTTTAGCATAAATGTCACATTCCCAAGAAAGTTTTTCTGACCTATTAGATTAGAACAGAGTTCTCAATTTTGTGCCATTCTTTGTGTGTGTGCATGTGTGTGTGATATTAGTTTTTTTTTGTGTGATATTAATCATCATAGTTGTAGGGACATGAAAAAAGTATTGATCAAAAAAGTATAGATCAAGAGCCAGTCATCTCAAAAGACTATAGGTCTATGAAGGCAGGTTCTTGGTCTACTTTTCGTGATTTTCTATAGCCCAGGTACAGTCATCATACAGGAAGAATACGAACTTTTGGGATTCTAAACCATTCACCCAAGGTTATGTAGGTGTAAGTAGTGGAACCAGGAATTATGTCCAGGACTATTTGACCAAATTCCTAAGCTAATAAATGTGTGATTTCACCTCAAACACTAATTGGTCATGATATATTTCTTTTAAACTGCCTTGCTGTAGACACAGTGATTTTAATCTGTGCTCATTAATTCAAATTTCTATGCTAAAATAGTTAGTTGTCTAACTGGGAGTTCCTAATCTGAAAGTGAATGTTGCTCAGTCATGCCCAAATCTTTGTAACCCCATGGACTATACAATCTATGGAACTCTCCAGGCCAGAATACTGGAGTGGGTAGCCCTTCCCTCCTCCAGGGGATCTTCCCAACTGAAGGATTGAACCCATGTCTCCTGAATTGCATGCAGATTCTTTACCAACTGAGCTATCAGGAAACCTCTAATCTAAGAATGGCCACTTAGTATTAGATCAGAAACCTATCATACCTGAAGCTTCAGCTATCATATTCACATAATGCTTCACATTTACATGTAATACATTCGCATTGATTAGTAGGTAGCACATTAAACAATAGTTTCTATTGTTGGTTAAAAATACAGTCAAGCTATGAATTTTGGTTAAAATATCTTAAAGACACTGTCTAGTCTTCCATGAACTGGGCAGCAAAATCTAGTGAGATGTGTAGTGCAACATTAGGGTTATAGCTCTAAGTTATTTTTCCCCCAAATCATTGATGTAGGAGGATTTCTTAATGCTGAATTCAGAGAATAAGAGTAATAAAATACTGCCTCTAGTGAGCTTTTAGTGTAAGGGTATGGAGGGAGCCCCAGAGAAGGATAAAGTCCTGTAACTTCATAGAGCTCACAATATAGACATCCTGAACTAATTTGTACATTAGTATTTGCATGAGGCAGAGTATGGTCTTCAAACTGCTTTTCTTATAAACTCTAGTGAGGTTTGATAATCTCTCTTTCATCTCCAAAGTCTTTAGGAAAAATCATTATCTTCCAAATAAAACCCAAGAAATGTGCACAAACAAACAAATTCAGATGAGGATTAACTTATTGTGTCAAAAGCCCTGGGCTAAATGCATAATAGGATAATCAACCAAGATAGATCCTCATAAGGAAAGAACAAATTGGTGGGAGAGATTTAAGGCTTATTGAATTTTAAATCTAATTTAAAAATCTAACTGAGAACATTTGAGTTAGACACATGTGCAGAACTAAGACCTAAAGAGCTCTATTCAGAGATTGAAAAATATTAGTAAACAAGAATATATGAAAGCAGCTATACTCTCCAGGGAAACTATTTTTAAAAAAGAAAAGATAATGGCCAGAGACCACGAGTCACCAATAAGATGACTGCTTTCCCAGAGTTAAAGACTATGTCCTCTTTTTAATGGAAGTACTTTAAAAAGTATAAGGCATTTTTCAAAGTACTTAATAAACATTTTTATAAATAAATAAATAAACTTATAAAAAATTAAGAGAGGTTTATTTGGTCTTTATCACTAAACAGATGGCTTCCCTGATAGCTCAGCTGGTAAAGAATTCACCTGCAATGCAGGAGATCCCAGTTTGATTCCTGGGTTTGGAAGATCCCTGGAGTAGGTAAAGGCTACCCACTTCCGAATTCTTGGGTTTCACTGGTGGTTCAGATGGTAAAAACCTGCCTGCAATGCAGGAGACCTAAGTTTATTCCCTGGATTGGGAAGATCCCATGGAGGAGGTCATGACAACCCATTTCAGTATTCTTGCCTGAAGAATCCCATGAACGGAGGAGCCTGATGGGCTGCACACTCCAACATTCTTGCCTGGAGAATCCCATGGACAAAGACGCCTGGCACGCTGTGGTCCATGAGGTCGCAAAGAGTCAGACATGACTGAACGACTAAGCATACCCACACTAAGCAGAAAAGTCTGATGGAAAAGTCTGTTCAGGAAAGGAGTCATTTTTATGGTATTATATTGCTTTGATTATAAAAGTCTTGATTTTGTATAGCAGTAAACATTTTCAAAATCTTTTCATTTGTATTTGATACTTTAGTTGCACTGTTGTAATATTTCATTTACTGGCTCAAGTGTATTTGGAAGGAATTGTATTTTAAATTGAACAAATGTTTCTCCATCTGCATTTATTATTATAAGATAGAATTCATGTGAGAAATCACAGTTTAGTTCAGAAATCTTATAAGAAAAATATCCTATGCACAAATTATTCCACAGTGAAAATTCATTTACTTAAACTGGTGTGTATATTTCTTCCTCAACAGGCATTTTAAGAAATATTATTGATATAACTAAATGGAGTCCTGATCTGGATAATCAGAAATGGAAAAAAGCCAAGGGAAAAAAAAAAAAACAATATTAAAAGATAAAGTCGTTTTTTTTTAATTTTCAAATTATTAAAAATAATGTGTTTTAGAGTCCAAACTGCCTCTCTACAGAAAATTATACTTGCATTAGTGTAGGCAAATTATTCATAGCATTAACAGAGTAATAGATCTAGCATACATGTGAAAAAAATCAGTCTCTGTCAATCTGTTATAGACCTAGAAAAAGTATTTAATTATTAGTGTACCAATATACTTCAGTATAAGTCAGTCTCACATAACAGACTAAATTTAGCATGCTCCTTAAGTTATGGAGGACATTGTTATATTATTTTGCTAACCCTTTAGACTGTATGATTTTAACATCTACATAACTATAAAGAAAATATATTTTTATTTTAATTTTTACCACAGTGTGTGTGTAATCGGTACTGTTATTTGTTCCCATATTATGGTTTTACTGAGATGTGCCTAGCACCATGCCAGAGGACCGGAGTGAAAAAGTGAATAAAAAGAAATATTTGATCTTTTCCCTCAAGGAACTTACACATGGAAGTACCTTTAGTAGAATGAATTTGGTGTGATTTTAAACCCAAGCCTGTATATTTGAATTACCTGTACTCAGAAATCCATCTCTGATATTTTCAGTTTTACAGAAGCTTAATATGCAAATTAAATTAATATTTTAATGTCTGATCAAAAGAGAAATTTGATTCTGAACATTGTTGAATGGTTTCCATTTATAGAGAGTTGAACAATAACTCTGGTTATCTATTGCCGTGTAACAAATCACTCCCTAACTAAATGGTGTCAACCACAAATTGGCACTTGCTGTGGGTGCTTGCCATCCACCTCTACAAGGATTAAATCATGTGCTGCTGCCGCTACTGACCTTCAACAGCCTCTGAAGGAGCTCAGCTTGGAGAGCAGAAATGAGTCACTCCTCGCAGGTGGCACTAGTGGTAAAGAACCCGTCTGCCAATGCTGGAGACATAAGAGATGCAGGTTCAATCCCTGGGTTGAGAACATCCCCTGCAGGAGGACACGGCAACCCACTCCAGTGTTCTTGCCTGGAGAATTCCATGGACAGAGGAATCTGGTGGGCTACAGTCCATAGGGTCCAAAAGAATTGGACATGACTGAAGCAGCACTTTCACTTTTCTAACTAGATTCAGTGGGAGAGGACATAAACCACACATCTTGATAAGAGGAGTGTCCATTTCTGGCCATGTTGGGAAATATACATATTCTTTCTATTTAACACTTTCAGAAGATATTATTTGTGAAAATGGTTAGCCCTCCAGAGCTGGAATAATATAATTTTTGAATTATGTGGTGTGTGCTTGTGCTATTCAATATATGAGCTATGTTTTCTCAAAGTTGAAAAATATTCATTTCATCCTGCTATCTATTTGTGCAACAAAAACAGGCAGATTAATTTCCATAAGGTCGCTTGGCATGAAGATGTTTGGGAGCTGTCTATAAAGATGGAATAATCATTGTATAGTAGCTATTTATTTGGGCTCAAAGTCTCTGAGTTTAAATATCAGATTGGAAAATAACTTGGAAGACTTAATTTCTTTGCTTTCCAATTTCCTCATCATTATGTTGGAGGCCAAATTAATACTAAACCCAGGGTTTCTGTGAGGATTGAATAAGGTAGCATAACTATAGGCACTTAGCACACAGCCTTGTGCTTGGAAAGAGCACAACCACTAGGATCATTTCCTGGGTCAGCAATATGATTTCTTTAGCAAGAGGAATTCTATTAAAGAGCACAGATAATGACAAGGATTCAGCCAATTTTCCACATTCTTCAGATATGAAAGAAAGATATCTATACAAACAAGATCCTACTGAAAATGATTTTCTCACCTTATCTTTGGCTATACTTTTATTTGAAGCAAAACAATTCCCAATATCACTGAGAACAAAGGCTGGGTTCATAGAATATCTTAGCTATTGGCTCTGATTTGTACATGTTTACTCTTCATTTATCTCTATGGTTGAGTCTGGCTGGGCCAAATAGGCTCTTAATTTGCATTTGATCTACAGAAGTCAATGGCCAAGCTTTTTCTTTATAACAGTTAGACTACAATGTTTCATTCCAAATATTCAGTTGGTTGAAGTTTACAGGGTGAATTTAGCAAATGTAGATCAGCCTGATTTAGACTGCATACCTGGTGGGTACAGGTAGAAAAGACTCCAAGACTCAAAAATTTTGGTTCCATAAGGCAGCTCCTAAGCTTACCAGCAAAGCTTGCCATATGGAGCCACCTTATGGAACCCAAATTTTTGAAATAGTGAATTACATCTGTAATCGGCAAGTGCCTTACACTATAGTTTGGCATCATTAAAGTCTTTAATGCCATCTGGAAAGAAAAGAGCAAAAGGTTTCTTAGTAGGTGGCTTATAAAACTCTTAAGATATTTAGTGATCACATGTAATGTTTAAAATATTTAAGGCACATTTAAAGGAGCTATTTGAAGCACTCCAAATGATTACCTCTCCTAATTCACCAAGTACTTGCAAGATTAGGTTTTTAAAAAGCAAGACTGGTTTTGATTTATGAAGTGCAAAAAAAGAAAATGAAAAAAATATCTACTTGAAATTTTGTTTCTTTTTAAAAAGACCTGAAAGAAGGTTTTGTAAAAATAATAATAATAATAATAATAATAAAATAACATGAATTCTCTTGAGCTAATATTTTACATGCCAAGTAGGGCCCAAGGCTCATTTTTACAGCTGTTTTATGAGTCTTTAAAATAGCAATTTATAATGGAAAAAGTGACATAACCTTAATTATAACATGATGTACCAGGTATTATAATGAGCAAAGCTATTTTTCTCAAACATTTATAGCATTTAACTTCTGCTAAAAGGCTAGGAGTATGTTCCTTATGATTATAGTTCTCAATTATGCTTAGATCCATTTCTACAGAGCTTCTTTTCTTAATAACTATTATCTTCCCTTTATTTCTCTTTTTCTCAGGGATGAAAATGCTGCAGCCAAATATTCTTGAAAAATGAGACTTCAAGTCTAACTAAATCATAATATAAAAATATTATCAAATAATACAACTGGCAAAATTCAACAAATCACACTATGACAATTATTTCCTGATTTTATTTTATAACTGCCTATTTTATCTGCTGATAGTAGGCTCTGAGGTAGCACTAGCATAACCTCTCTAACAATAGGCATTGGTCACCTAGCAGAGAAGTTTGCTGCAGGGGGCATAAATGCTCTGAGAAACCTTGATTCCCCAGGTGCTGAGATACCGAGAAGAGAAGGAATAACAGGAAAGAGACCCTGATTCCTAAAGTAGAAGACAATTCCTGTTGATCCATCCACATCCCTGACCCAGGGATTGAACACAAGTCTTCTGCACTGCAGGCAGATTCTTTACCATCTGAGCTATCAGGGAAGCCAGGTAGATAATGAGTTAATGTCATACTAACGCACATCCTGCAATCTGTCTTTTTTCCTTTAAAAATATGATATATTCCCCATTCCTATAATTCCTAAAATAGAAATGATTTTATGGAGAGCTTCGGTGTGAAGATGGTACTCATTTCTTTCTCTAGAAAAAACTGGTAAACTATGATTATATTTATGTAATATGATAATTGCCTTTGTTTGTCATCCCTAAATATAAAATAAAAATATGGTCCAGTTAATAATCTTGTCTTGGATCTTATGCGTGGTCAGTCATGTCCAACTCTTTGCTACCGCATGGACTGTAACTTGTCAGGCTCCTCAATCCATGGAATTTTCCATGCAAGAATACTGGAGCAGGTTGTCATTCCTTACCCCAGGAAATCTTCTACATCCAAGGATCAAACCCAGGTCTCTTTCATCTTTTGCATTGGTGGGCAGATTCTTTACCACTGTGCCACCTAGGCAGCCCTTAATAATAACAAAATGCAAACATTTAACAAAATAGAAGCATACATCTAAGTATAAAACTCAGAGCAATCAGAAGCTTATTCAGAAAAATAGTAAGAATCTCACAGATATTTTCTTGCTCAGTTTGGAAAGCAATATTAATTTATAACAATTGTAGCTCTCACAGAATGCCTCAGGTCATTGAGTAGACCATATCTTACTTTCTTACCCACATTATTTAAATGTAGCTCAAAGCAATTATAATGGGTTGCATAATAAAAATATTTATATAATGCAACTTATTGTTACAGTCACCAGCAAAACAATGATCGTATTATAGGTAGTCTGAGTAAAGCTGGTTTGCAATGGGAATGCTCCCTAATTTAGCAGTGTTTAGAGAAATGTGGGCAAATCAAATAGTTTTCCTGAACGATCTGTAATTCACTGAGTAGACTTTTAATTACTGATTAAGATCAAGAAATTACAGACTAGTTCAAATCAGGAAAATTTAAGAGAAAAAGCTCACCAATTTATTATAAGTGGTTTGGATAGATACAGTTTGTATTTTTCCATGGTTGTCCTATTTACTAATTTTTTGCACTTTGACTTAAAGCACCAATACACTATAATGAACTTTTATTGTGTTTCAGTAATGCACCTTAAATGTCTAATACGTGTCAATATTGGTGAGAGACAATGGGGACATACAAAGGAAGGAAGAGATCAGGCAAAATTGCTGTCATCAAGAGTTCAGAATACATTGGCATTTCTCTCGAAACAAACTTCAACAGTACTATTTACGATTGCTAAGATATGGAAGCAACCTATGTGTTGATCAGTGGACTAAGGGATTAAGAAGTTGTGATATATATATATATATATATATATATATCACACACATAATGGAATATCATAGATATATGTGCGTGTGTGTATATATATACACACACCACACACACAATGGAATACTATTCAGTCATAAAAAATGTTGTTGCAGCAGCATGGATGGATTTGGAGGGCATTATGTTAAGTGAAACAAATCAGACAGAGAAAGATAAATAAATGTATGCATGATTATTACATACATGGAATCTAAAACATACAACCAATTAGGGCTTATAGCATAAAGAAGCAGATTCACAGATATAGAGAACAACCTAGCAGTTACCAGTGGGGAGGGGGCGAGACAATAGATGTTTGGGGAGGTGGAAAGTATAGACTATTCAGTGTAAGATAGGCTACAAGGATGTCCTGTGCAACCTTGGTAATATAGCCAATATTTTGTAATAACTGTAAATGGGGTGTAGTCCTTAAAAACTGTATAAAACTGCTGCGACAAGAGTAACATAAGAATATTAATCATAAGTAGAACTTTAAAATTTTGATTATCAATAAAGTGAAAGTCACCCAGCCATGTTTGACTCTGCGATCCCATGGACTATACAGTTCATGGAATTTGCTTCCAAATATTAAATATGTAGAATTATTAATACAGTATTTGTTTTTTGCCCTTATAATCTAACTTAATACAATGACTTATTTTTTTCTCACACAACCTGTGGGCTGAGTGGACTCAGATCAGTATTTGCTCTTGGATTCTTCATGTGGCTGAAATCAGATGGCATTTGGAATTGGTCTGGTTGTCCAAGATGGCATACTCACTTGACTGCCTGCTGGTTGATGTTGACTTTGCCTGGGGAGCTAACTCAGAATACTGACCAGGTTGTCTACACGTGCTTTCTCCCCATCACGTGGACTTCTCACAGTATGGCAATTATTTTCCAAGAGCTCGTATACCAGCAGTCAGAGCCTACTGCTAGAAGCTGCCAGACTGGCCCAGCTTCCCTCCCGTATATTCTGTTAGAGAGCTTCCCAGGTTCAAGGATAGAGGGTGGAGACTTGGCTTGAATCTTTTTGGATTCATCTTGTTTGGAACTCTCTGAGCTTCCTGGATCTTGATGTTTGTTTCCTTCCCCAGGTTAGAAGTTTTCAGCCATTACTTTTTGAAACAAACTTTTGTCCCTTTGTCTCTCTTTTCTTCTTCTGAAAGAAAGTAAAAGTGAATTTGATCAATCCTGTTCAGTTTTTTGCAACCCCGTGGACTGTAGCTTGCTAGGCTCCATCCATGGGATTCTCCAGGCAAGAATACTGGAGTGGGTTGCCATTTCCTTCTCCAGGGGATCTTCTCGACACAGGGATTGAACCAGGGTCTCCCACACTGCAGACAGACTCTACCGTTTGAGCCACCAGGGGTTCCCCTTTTCTTCTGGGACTCCTATTATTCAAATATTGTTACACTTGATGTCTCATCAATCTCTTAAGTTATCTTCACTCTTGAAAAATACTTTTTGGGGCAGGGGATGGTCATGTACACACTGCTATATTTAAAATGGATAGCTACCAAGGGCTGTTTTATAGCACATGAAAGTCTGCTCAATGTTATGTGGCAGCCTAAATGGGAGGGGGGTTTGAGGGAGAATGGATGCATGTATACGTACAGCTGAGCTCCTTTGCTGTTCACCTGAAACTATTACAACACTGATAACTGGCGATACCCCAATGCAAAATCAAAAAATTCAAAAGAAAAAAGAATTATGTCGGGTAGTTTGTTTGGGTGAGTTCCACTGCTCACTCTCTGTCACTAATCCCTTCTTGCGCTTCATGTAATCTGCTGATGAACTCTTCTATTGCATTTTTTTCAGTTCAATTATTGCGTTCTTCAACTGTTTGACTTCTGTTTGGCCCTTATATCATCTAATCCCCTTGCTGAAGTTCTCTCTGTGATGATCCATTCTTCTCCTGAGCATCTTAAGTGAGCATCTTTATGATTGTTACTTTGAACTCTGTCAGGTAAATTACTAATCTCTGTTTAATTCAGTGTTTTTGAAGGCAGTGTATTTTATCATGTTCTTTCATTTGTAACACATTCCTTTATTTCCTCATTTTGATTGATTTTATGTTGTTTTCTACATATTAGGCAAGAAAACAGTCTATTCTAATTTCGAAGCAGGGGGCTGGGGCAGGGGGACAGGTCAGTATTTGACTGCTGTCCATGCAGTGTTCAGAGAGTGATAGCCTGCCAAGCACTCTCTTATTTTTTAAGTGGCACAGGGCTCAGAAATGTAAGTCTTCCTAACCATCAGAGCCAAGCATTTATGGAGCCTCCTTTGGGTGGACTCGGCTTCCCAGGTGGCTCATGTGGTAAAGAACCTACCTGCCAGTGCAGGAGCTACAGGAGATGCTGATTCAGTCCCTGGGTTGGGATCATCCCCTGGAGGAGCAAATGGAAGCTCACGCCAGCATTCTTTCCAGGATAATCCCAAGGACAGAGAAGTCTGGCAAGCTATAGTCCATGGGATAGCAAAGAGATGGACTCGATGGAGAACTTTAGGTGGACTATCTTCATCCGTAGGTTTTTGTGGGGCATAGGGATGCACCAGCTGAGGCAGGCCTTATAGCTGGATTCAGTGGAGCAAGGATGCTCAAGAGGGCACAAGCATGGAAACTGGCATTAGCAAAGAAGAAAACAAATATTGTGCCTGCCAGCAGCAACACTAGCAAGGTAGAAAAAAGGTCCAAAAATGTAAACCACTTATGCTTTCATCCTCAAAGAGAGTTCCAAAAGACAGCTGACATAAGACCAGAAACTATAAAACTCCTAGAGGAGAACATAGGCAAAACACTCTCCAACATACATCACAGCAGGATCCTCTATGACACACCTCCCAGAATATTGGAAATAAAAGCAAAAATAAACAAATGGGATCTAATTAAACTTAAAAGCTTCTGCACAACAAAGGAAACTATAAGCAAGGTGAAAAGACAGCCTTCGAAATGGGAGAAAATAATAGCAAATGAAGCAACTGATAAACAACTAATCTCAAAAATATACAAGCAACTCATGCAGCTCAATTCCAGAAAAATAAACCACCCAATCAAAAAATGGGCCAAAGAACTAAATAGACATTTCTCCAAAGAAGACATACAGATGGCTAACAAACACATGAAAAGATGCTCAACATCATTCATTATCAGAGAAATGAAAATCAAAACCAAAATGAGGTACCATTTCACACCAGGCAGAATGGCTGCAATCCAAAAGTCTACAAGCAATAAATGCTGGAGAGGGTGTGGAGAAAAGGGAACCCTTTTACACTGTTGGTGGGAATGCAAACTAGTACAGCCACTATGGAGAACAGTGTGGAGTTTCCTTAAAAAACTACAAATAGAAGTGCCTTATGACCCAGCAATCTCACTGCTGGGCATACACACTGAGGAAACCAGAAGTGAAAGAGACATGTGTACCCCAATGTTCATCGCAGCACAGTTTATCATAGCCAGGACATGGAAGCAACCTAGATGTCCATCAGCAGATGAATGGATAAGAAAGCTGTGATATGTATACACAATGGAGTATTACTCAGCCATCGAAAAGGATACATTTGAATCAGTTCTAATGAGGTGGATGAAACTGGAGCCTATTATACAGAGTGAAGTAAGCCAGAAAGAAAAACACCAATACAATATACTAACACATATATATGGAATCTAGAAAGATAGTAATGATAATCCTGTATGCGAGACAGCAAAAGAGACACAGATGTACAAAACAGACTTTTTGACTCTGTGGGAGAGGGAGAGGGCGGGATGATTTGGGAGAATGGCATTGAAATATGTATAATATCATGTAAGAAATGAATCGCCAGTCTAGGTTCGATGCAGGATACAGGATGCTTGGGGCTGCTGCACTGGGATAACCCAGAGAGATGGTATGGGGAGGGAGGTGGGAGGTTGCCGGAGTCCTGCCCCGGTGGATCCAGGGAATTCAAAGGGTGAACAGCGTAGGCAAGGAAAAAACTTATTTATTTAGAAATATAAAAGAAATTAAGAAGAAATAGTATAGTAGGAAAATTTAGTGGCGAAAAGAGGCTAAATAACTTGGTTTACGTGGAAAGCCAATAAATTTCCAGACAAGGAACTTGCACCATCTACGTTAGGCCACCGGCATTCTCTTGAATAGCGGGGGATGCCCCGCCTTGGGCTCCCTCTCACGTGGATCTTAAAAGCCGGGGCAAGTAAGTACACATGGTGAGCCTCCATGCCCCAGATGGGAATTCAGCCTGAAAATAGAGTAAAGAGGAGACATGGGGGAAGCCAATCCAGCGACTGGCCCAAACTCTATTGTTGTAAATGCTTTTTATACATTTTTTTGTACATAGAGATCAATGGATAATATAAAATTATGCAGCGTCAGCAGCCCTGACTCTTATCGAGACCAGGCTTTTTCTCTGCATACTTAGTTGTATACACAAGTCAGGTGATTTACATCATCTTCTGGCCAGAGGGCCAATTAACATTTTACAGCCCTTTTTTCTGATAAGGGTTTGTCAACCAGAAGACTTATTTGTCTTAGAATGTTGTTCTTCCTAAAGTCTGGTGCCACTCTCAGAAAGCACTAAATAAAGTTACATTCTTACATATCAAGGACACAAGAGGAGTACAGTGACATATAACAAAGAAAAGTAATTAACTCAAAAGTCTAGTGTTCCTAACATCAAAACTACTATATTCCTATTTCTATATCCCAATTACATTGATTAATATCCTTCAGGTGCCTAAAAGATAAAGAATATGGACGCCTGGCAGCAGTCATTGACTCAACAGTGAAAACCCATCACCAATATAATTTTTAGCTCTTTAGAAAAGGCTCTGTAGCTTTAAGATGCTTTAAGCTTTGTGCCTCTCACAGTTGGGGGGCTGTAAACAATTCACAAATTATAAAAAGTCCGGGGGAACCTGTTAGGCAAGTTAGAGAGCCATCATAGGAGGTTAAGCCGAGACATTCTTTTTATATGTAGGAGACTGAAGCCCTGAATTAACTTTTTTCCAGAGAATGTCAGAAGAGTGAAAAGCACAGTAATAAAGCAGGCAGACTCTGGTTTTGGGGGGTAGATGTTCAGGAAAACTCAGGGGGAACCCCCGAAGCCAGATCACGCCTTTGCGTTTTGTTGGGCTTCCTTCCTTATGACCTTTGCCACGGGCGGGATTCTTCACGCTGGCTCCCAGCAGGAGGGGGGTTCAGGAGTGGGAACTTATGTACACCTGTGGTGGATTCATGTTGATGTATGGCAAAACCAATACAGTATTGTAAAGTAAAAAAATAAAATAAAATTAGAGAAAAAATAAAAATAAAATGGGTAGCACAGTGGTAAAGAATCAGCCTGCCAATGCAGAAGACACAGGAGACACAGGTTTGATCCCTGAGTCAGAAAGATTCCCCTGGAGGAGGAAATGGCAACATGCTCCACTGTTCTTGCCTGGAGAATCCCATGGACAGAGGAGTCTGTCAGGCTAAAGTATACAGGGTTGCAAAGAGTCAGACATGATTGTGAGACTGGACACACACGCAATGAATCTCTTTCATATATTGTCCAACCTGCTGCATTCGTATCAGATTGTCACGTGACTGACTCTGTACACAAGGGTTGTTAAGACCAGGATCTTAATTTCCTGCAGACTTTTGGGTCTCCTGGACATAGGCACTTTCAGTTTTCAAATCCGGGTACTTGGGGGCTCATCCCAAGGTTTGAGGTGCCTGGCATGGGGTTCAAACTCCCTGCTCCACAGAGATACACTTTGTAACATTCCTCTTGTTTGTGAGTTGCTGAGCTGGAGATTTTGGCAAGACCAGCTCTCTGCCTCTCTTACCCATATGATGTGACCTTTTTGGTTTTTTTGCTGTGGAGAAGCTACTCAGCTAGTTTTCAGGTAGAGAGAATTATTCTATATGTAGCTCTAGATCTGGCTTGTCCATGGGAGGAGGTGAATACAGTCTTCCTATGCCACTAATCTTAAACCTAGATAAACAAATTCTTTGAAAATAATGCCTGCATTTTTCAAGATTTGTGTCTATTTATTCATGTTTTACTGAAAATATAATATCCATATTAAAATGTTAAATATATAACTCAAAGCAGTTTTACAAAAATGTTTATTCTTTATTTTACATATATATGTAATATGTATGTGTGTGTATATATATGTACACACAAGCATGCATGCTAAGTCACTTCAGTACTGTCTGAGTTTGCAACCCTATAGACTGTAACCCACTAGACTTCTATATACCTATATAGAATATATGTACACTGAATGACTAATTTTGACGTTTATGAACTTGGACTAGTTTAGCTAAAATATTTTAGTTGTATTTCTGATTTCAGCTGCCACTGCTTATATAGCTTGCTGCTACTGCTGCTAAGTCGCTTCAGTTGTGTCCGACTCTGTGCGACCCCATAGACGGCAGCCCACCAGGCCCCGCTGTCCCTTGGATTCTCCAGGCAAGAATACTGGAGTGGGTTGCCATTTCCTTCTCCAATGCATGAAAGTGAAAAGTGAAAGTGAAGTCGCTCAGTCGGGCCCGACTCTTAGCGACACCATGGACTGTAGCCTACCAGGCTCCTTCGTCCATGGGATTTTCCAGGCAAGAGTACTGGAGTGGGTTGCCATTGCCTTCTCCAGCTTATATAGCTTGCCAAATCCTAAAACTTAAAGTGATTTCCAACTAGCACTTTGTTTATTGGCTAATTTCCAGTCTCATCTTCTTCTTCCCCTCTTTCGCTCCTTGAAGCACAAATTTTTCTTTTAATCCTCAAAAGTATTTTTGCTTCCAGCCAATCTCTATTCATTCCTTATTGCCCATTCAGGCACATAATTAAGCTATCTAGTTCATAACATCAGAGGTTTTCTGTCAAATGGGAAGAAATTAAAAATGCTTCAGAAGGAAATAATTTTGTTTCTTAGCAGGCATGTTACATGTGTGTATGTTGTTGTTTAGTTGCTAAGTCATGCCCAACTCTTTGTAACCACTTGGACTGTAGCCCACCAGACTCCTCTGTCCATGGGATTTCCAAGGCAAGAATAGTGGTAGTTTATTTATATTTCACATCACAAAATATGTGGAGTCCACACCAATTCACTGTTAGAATGAGAACCAGTGGGTTAATTATTCCACAGATGGCACAATGACAGAGGTTTAAGTGCTCCTCTTAACAATAGCTTTCTAACCTTTGAGAAGGTAGGAACAAAAATAAGTCACTGGGTCACCTTCTAGTTTACATAGCACAGTCAAAACGGATAGCAAACCGTATTCTCTGAATTTATGCTGTCTTACTTGGGAAAGGCTTAAACTTAGAACATTTCTTCTCCAGCATCAATCTGTTTATTTTGGGACAAAAACATTTCCCTGCCTCTGAGTTTCACCTCAGAATCCCTTTGGAAAGTGATTGGAACAAGATGATGCTTGGTAAATAAAGCAGAATCCATAGCTAGCATACTTGGGGTTTGGTGTACATCCAAGTTTCAATAGCTGGCTCTTAAGGTAAGTCCCACACTCATTTGTTCAGAGGCTTGGTCTTTTTGGTGGCTAAGGGCAAAGTGTTCTGCATAGCTGGCTAATGATTCTGTGTGTAGGTGGTTCTACCTAGAGTTGGCACCCTTTGACAGGAAGGAAAGGATTCCAGATTTTAAAGGGGTTTTTATTCAGGGTGATCAGTAATAAAAAGAACATAATTTTCAGTCCATTCAAAATGATCCCACTTAAACAAATCTATAGTAAAGAGTCTATCTGGGGGTCACAAATTAACAAATTTATGTTTAACAAACGGGACTGACTCTAGCATGTGTGTATAACACTGCAGTTAACTCTCGCTTCATTGTAAAGAATGAAAAATGAAAATATATCCTTGGGGTTTCAATGTTAAACTTCACTGAATATTTTTACACCTTTCCCTCAACATATGCTTCTGCCTGGGTTGGGAAGATTCCCTAGAGAAGGAAATGACAACCAATTCCAGTAATCTTGCCTGGGAAATCCCACAGACAGAGAAGCCTGGTAGCCTACAGTCCATGGGGGTCACAAGAGTTGGATACAACTCAGCCACTAAATTGCCACCTGCTTCTTTTCCTATTTCTAAACCCAAAATGGGCTTCCCACAAGGATCCTATCTCTTGACCAGTTACAGAAGTGTTTCTGCTAATGAATCAAAACTAAACTGACTATTCCCTAGGCCAAGTGAAGGGAAAGAAGGCAGATTTTTCTGAATATAAAGATCAGACATATTCCCTTCATATTTATACTCTTAAGTTACATATTCTTTTTGAACACTGACTAATGCCAAGCAGTGGTGAGTACTTTACATGCATTAACTTATTTTATGTTTGAATAACTCAGTGAAGTAACTACTGCAGATTTATAGTTGAGGAAATTGAAGCTTAGACATGTTAAGTAATATCTCCAAATTACAGTACTGATAAGTGTAGGAGTGGAATTTTGATGCCAAAAACTGTAAATTTTGCAGCAGAATTTGTGCTGAGCTTCCTTTAAAGTTGAATCACTTAATAGATGATACAGGGTTTTTTTGTGTTTTTTTTTTTTTTTTTTGCCATCAGTTAAAAAAATATGTATGTATAGTTCAGTTTAAGTGGTCAAGGTATATCAAGTGAACTATATTTTGTTGTCCCAATTGTTTTCTGCATTCAAAAGCATTTTTACAGTGAAAGACTAATATTCTTTGAAATTCATTTTGAAATTTAATAGCACACTTCAGTTCCTTGAGGCTGTAATAATAAGTTTATTTGTCTGGAATAAGACAAGTGAAAATAGGTACTTTCATTACTTAAAATGAGTTCAAATAATTGCCACATCTTGAACTCAAAGTAACCATGAAGAAAATAAATCAACATAAATATAACTACTTCATAATCTACAACTTTATCAAAGATGTCTTAGTGTTAGTCTTCACTTATACTGCTTGAAGCCTAAGCCTTCATTTGGAGGCACACAAATTGTTTGAAAGTTGAACTCTTTAGAATTTTCAATCAACACAATTATTGTAAATTTCATAAATAGTGTCACTAAAATCTAGTGACAAATCTAGAAGACAAAATTTTCGTAATATTTTGATTACAGTCACTTATGTGGAAAAGCAGCACAATATTGAAAAATCCTTAATCCTGATCCAAATTCTGTAAAAACAATGATCAATATGTATAATAGTAGACTTCCATGAAAATAATGAGAGATTGAGTTTCATCATATTTATGCATGCTCTTATTGAGTAAATATTTATCTTGCTAGTTTTGTTTGTTTTTTGCTCCTCTGATTATAATGCATCTTATTAAGCAAGACCTAATACAGGAGTGAACATCAGATGTGCAGAATGGCCTTAAGTTTACAAAACTGAAACTAGCCAGTTAATAATCATTTTGTTAAAACTGAAGATCCTATACTCACCTCTTGGGTGAAGATTATCTTTGATCTAGTATAAAAATTGTGATGGAAGAGCAAGATGCTAAACTAAGTTAAAAACTACTTCACAGGACTTCTCTGGTAGTCCAGTGGCTAAGGCTGCTTGTTGTGCAGTGGGCGTAGGTTCCATCCCTGGTCAGGGAATTAGATCCTACATGATGCAAAAAAAAAAAAAAAAAGATCTGGCATGCTGGGATACTCCAGAACATATTGGCCTTCTTAGTGTATCTTCATGGATAATTTGCAGACAATTTGCACTAAAATCAACCACAGTGCTCATTAAAATGACATATTTCCAAACCACACTCTGAAGCCTCTGATTTCCAGTTTCACAGAGTGGGCCTAGAAATATGCATTTTGCAAGTTCTCGTAGAATTCTGACCTGGAGAAGGAAATGGCAACCAACTCCAATATTATTACCTGGAAAATCCCATAGAGAGAGAAGCCTGGTAGGCTACAATCCACGGGGTCATAAAGGGTCAGACATGACTTAGCAACTAAGTAACAAAGTGGAATTCTGAACCACAATATCTGCGATCCTCTGGCATAGGTAATATGGTGAAGAGACAGCTCTACCTAATGATACAAAAAAACAGATGTGGCTGCTGATAACGAGCAAAATGTAAATAAAAACTTTTTCATTTTAACTTTCCTTTTTTTTAACTTTCTTTTTTTTTTAATTTTTACTTTATTTTGCTTTACAATACTGTATTGGTTTTGCCATACATTGACATGAATCAGCCACAGGTGTACATGAGTTCCCAATCCTGAACCCTCCTCCCACCTCCCACCTCATATCATCTCTCTGAATCATCCCCGTGCACCAGCCCCAAGCATCCTGTATCCTGTATCGAACATAGACTGGCGATTCGTTCCTTACCTGATAGTATACATGTTTCAATGCCATTCTCCCATATCATCCCACTCTCACCCTCTCCCACAGAGACACAGATGTATAGAACGGACTTTTAACTTACTTTCAAAGCATAGCTGCTAATACTCTTTTTACATATGTTATTTTGAGTGACAAAGACTATTTCCAAACAGAACAGAGATTACTTTGAGTCTGCAACATTTTAAATATCTAAAAGATTTCTCAAAGCAATTAAAATCTTCCAGAAGAAAATGTTTTCTGCAGGAAAAACAATGTGGGACTCAGTATTTCCAACAATATTAAGAAATGTGTTTAGAAATAGATTATGGGCATCCACATAGAGTTAAGTAACACACTGTATTAATTAATATAAATTAAAAAGATCATAAATTATATCCTAACTAACTTTATGAGCTTAAATAGGAAAAATAGCAAAATCCAACTTACTACCAAATTGGATAAAGTATATAGGGGAGCAAAATTTGGATTGAATTAATTTATAAAGTATAATTTGAGCAGTGATTCATCATGAACTTCAGAGGTTTAGAACAAGAAAGTTTTCAGATGAGATAAAATTGATTTAATCTCTTTTCTTTAAAAAATGGAGACAACACATGACAAACATCATTTCTAATATAAACACTATAACAGTTCTCTCTGGCTTAAATTAATTACAGCTGCAAAGCAGAAAATGAACACATTAGCACTTTTGAGACTTTAGTAGAAAACCATTTATTTTGGTGCTATAGGAAGATAAATTGACCCAGATGAAAGGAAATTGGACTACCACACTATATACAAATTGAGAGAAGTTAGGAAGCCAAAGGGACTGTGTGGTCAATTTCAAGCTCACTTTTTCCAAATTCATGTAACCGTTCTTAATCAAGGAGAAGAATGTGATGGACACAAAGTACAATGTACTGTATCCATGAAAATAAGCAACACTCCTTTTTCCCAGGATCTAAGAATAACCTGGGTGGGTTTAACAATCAAGCAACTGGTTTTGTGAAGATGTGACTGAGCTTTCTCTTTAACTCTCTTGAGTTACTTTTCATGGAAATCTGCATTTATTGGGAAGATTCTAAGCATGTCAAATGCAGACACACATGTATGTTTTGAAATTTAGGGATGGGGATGCCAAGGACAGGATTAGATAGAGTGGGCACTAATAAAAACTGTTTTGTGAAAGGCCAATCCCAATTTAATGACCCACTGAAAACTCCTTTGTAGGACTAAGGACAGCATATCCTTTTCCCACACTTTATCATCTCAGTGTCCATCAGTGGTTTTGGCTTCCTTTCAGGGACATATCAAATCCCTTTGATGTCAAATTTAAGACCCACTCCCTTTTTCTTGATAAGATTAGGTTCTATATTGCTATCAACCCACCTTCTTTTTTCTCACTATTTAATATCCTTCTTTCTTCTATCAAGCATTCAGAGTACCAGGCAAGATCAACTCAAATTTTTTCTTTGTAAACTTTTCAATTTTTTTTTTTCATATGCTATATGAAGATGTGTTAACTATCCATGTCAGTAGGTCAGTATTTTACAAATAGTAAGCAGCTAACAGTTGTAATCTTGTTTAAAACTCTAAAATCACATTAAAGTGGATGAATAAAACTACTAATCATGACCAAATATATAGAGACAATATATATGTAGATATTAATATATATGCTTACATTTCATTTTCAATTTCCAAACTCGGGAAAAAATGCATGAATAATAAAATGGATCATTATTTACTGAATATATATAAACATAAATGCCTACTACATTTACCCCCACACACTGGTATTATGCACCTATTATCATAAAAATGACAGTAATAGATTTCAGTTCAGTTCAGTTCAGTCACTCAGTGGTGTCCGACTCTTTGCAACCCCATGAACCACAGCACACCAGGCCTCCCTTTCTATCACCAACTCCTGGAATCCATGTAAACTCATATCCATTGATTCAATGATGCCATCCAACTATCTCATCTTCTGTCCTCCCCTTCTCCTCCTGCTCTCAATCCTTCCAGCATCAGGATCTTTTCAAATGAGTCAGCTCTTCCCATCAGGGGGCCAAAGTATTAGAGTTTCAGCTTCAGCATCAGTCCTTCCAATGAATACCCAAGACTGATCCCCTTTAAGATGGACTGGTTGGATTTCCTTGCAGTCCAAGGGACTCTCAACAGTCTCCTCCAACACCACAGTTCAAAAGCATCAATTCTTCAGCACTCAGCTTTCTTCACAGTCCAACTTTCACATCCATACATGACCACTGGAAAAAACATAGCCTTGACTGGACGGAAATTTATTGGCAAGGTAATGTCTCTACATTTTAATATGCTGTCTAGATTGGTCATAACTTTCCTTCCAAGGAGGAAGCATCTTTAATTTCATGGCTGCAGTCACCATCTGTAGCTGTATTCCCTGTAATAAAGTCAGCCACTGTTTCCCCATCTATTTGCCAGGAAGTGATGGAACTGAATGCCATGATCTTAGTTTTCTGAATGTTGAGCTTTAAGCCAACTTTTTCACTCGCCTCTTTCACTTTCATCAAGAGGCTCTTTAGTTCTTCCTCCCTTTCTGTGATAAGGGTGGTGTCATCTGCATATCTGAGGTTATAGATATTTCTCCCAGTGATCTTGATTCCAGCTTCTGCTTCACCCAGCCCAGTGTTTCTCTTGATGTACTCTGCATATAAGATAAATAAGCAGGGTGACAATATACAGCCTTGACATACTTATTTTCCTATTTGGAACCAGTCTGTTGTCCCATGTCCAGTTCTAACTGTTTCTTCCTGACCTGCATACAGGCTTCTCAAGAGGCAGGTCAGGTGGTCTAGTACTCACATCTCTTTCAGAATATTCCACAGTTTATTGTGATCCACACAGTCAAAGGCCTTGGCATAGTCAATAAAGCAGATAAAATAATTGCTTTACTGGAACTCTCTTGCATTTTTGATGATCCAGCAGATGTTGGCAATTTGATCTCTGGTTCCTCTGCCTTTTCTGAAACCACCTTGAATATCTGTAAGTTCACAGTTCACATATTGCTGAAGCCTGGCTTGGATAATTTTGAACATTACTTTACTAGCGTGTGAGATGAGTGCAATTGTGCCGTAGTTTGAGCATTCTTTGGCATTGCCTTTCTTTGGGATTGGAATGAAAACTGACCTTTTCCAGTCTTGTGGCCACTGTTGTTTTCCAGATTTGCTGACATATTGAGTGCAATACTTTCACAGCATCTTTTAGGACTTGAAATAGCTCAACTGGAATTTCATCATCTCCAGTAGCTATGCTGGTCATGATGCTTCCTAAGGCCCACTTGACTTCACATTCCAGGATGTCTGGCTCTAGGTGAGCAATCACACCATCGTGATTATCTGGGTCATGAAGATCTTTTTTTTGTACAGTTCTTCTGTGTATTCTTGCCACCTCTTCTTAATATCTTCTGCTTCTGTTAGGTCCATAACATTTCTGTCCTTTATCAAGCCCATCTTTGCATCAAATGTTCCCTTGGTATCTCTAATTTTCTTGAATAAATCTCTAGTTTTTCCCATTGTACTGTTTTCCTCTATTTCTTTGCATTGGTCTCTGAGGAAGGCTTTCTTATCTCGCCGTGTTATTTTTTGGAACTCTGCTATCAAATGGGTATATCTTTCCTTTTCTCCTTTACTTTTTGTTTCTCTTCTTCTCACAGCTATTTGTAAGGCCTCCCCAGACAGCCATTTTGCTTTTTTGCATTTCTTTTTCTTGGGGATGGTCTTGATTCCTGTCTCTTGTACAATGTCATGAATCTCTGTCCATAGTTCATCAGGCACTCTGCCTATCAGCTCTAGTCCCTTAAATCTATTTCTCACTTCCACTGTATAATCATAAGGGATTTGATTTAGCTCATACCTAAATGGTCTAGTGGTTTTCCCCACTTTCTTCAATTTCAGTCTAAATTTGGCAATAAGAAGTTCATGATTGAGCCATAGTCAGCTCCTGGTTTTGTTTTTGCTGACTGTATAGAGCTTCTCTGTCTTTGGCTGCAAAGGATATAATAGATTTAGAAGTTAATATATTGCTGAAAATGTTTTTTTTTCTTCTAGATTCTTGAACTCTCTGTTTAAGAAATTTAACGAAGAGCTTTTTTTTCTTTTTTTTTTTTTTTCTTCTGTTTGGTAATAGTTTCCCCTGCAAAAAGTCATATACCATGTGTTGTCATAAATTTAATATGAAGAACGTTTCATTTGCTTATGAACAATGTGATTGTGGCAAGTAACATTATGTTTTAATTATACAAATGAAACGCATGTAATAAAGGCAGATTCATGTGTGGTTTCTCTATTCTCCCTAAATAAAATCCATATATATTACAACTATATGTATATGGAGTTCAATGCTTACTGTTAGCAATAATTAAAGAGGTGTGTGCATGCTCAGTCGTGTCCAACTCTTTGCGACCCCATGGCCTATAGCCCACCAGGCTTCTCTGTCCATGGGATTTCCCAGGGAAGACCTGAAGTGGGTTGCCATTTCCTTCTCCGGGGCATCTACCCAACTCAGGGATCAAACCTGCGTCTCTTGAGTCTCTGCATTGTCTAGTGGATTATTTTCTACTGTACCACCTGGGAAGCCCCATTGTTAACTATTCACTAATTATTTCTGCCATTTTTAAGGCCAATACAATTATTCAAATTCAAATAAAAATAAATGACATGCTATCATATATTTGAGGATGTATTTGTGAAATCACTCAAGGTCTAAAAATTAGCAAGACATAAGATACTCGCAGTTGATAAAATATTCACAGAAATTTTAAAAGCAAATAACATATATATCAATTTTTTTTATGTTTATCAATTTTTAAAACTGATTTTCTTAAGTTTTTATAGTTGGTAAAGTTTCCTAAACGTCAGTGCTGATAAGACAGCTTGTGTTAATATTGCATTACCGTTTGTAAAGACAAGAAACTAGACTGGTTATGCACAACACAGCTCTAGGAGGTCCATTCAAGGGGTGCTCCTGCGCATGCTCACTCACAGCTCTAGGAGGTCCATTCAAGGGGTGTGCTTGTGCATGCTCACTCACTTCAGTCTTGTCTGACTCTTTATTATCCCAGGGGCTGTAGCCCACCAGTCTCCTCTGTCCATGAGATTCTCCTGGCAAGAACACTGCAGTGGGGTGTCATGCTCTCTTCCACGTTTTCTTCCTGATCCTGAAATCGAACCCATGGTTTCCTGCATCTCCTGCATTGCAGCTAATTCAGGGCAGCTCTTTCAGGGAGTAGCCTATTTGAGTCCAGTCCCAAGAATTATGAAGTGCACAACTTACACACCTGTACATTATGGCTCTGGCAACCCTCACTATTCTCTTAGAGACTTGATCGTTCTTGAAATTCAGTGGCTGTCCCTTTGCATATGTCATGTGTAAGGATATTAGTGTTCTTTGTGTTCTCTTTCATCTTTTAACTTACAATGATCAGTTAGTTTGCAATGACTAAGTATTATTTGCTGATTAAAACTATTCAAGTAATACAAAGTAGCACAAGGAAAAATTTAGTCTTTCATTCTTGCACTTCAAGTTCATGTTCCTGAGGTAATGATTCTAGACATTTGCTGTGCATCATCTTAGATCTTGCAATTCATTAGTGCACATTTATTTTATAGGTTGACCAAAAGCAGATCACATCACACATTCTAATTTGACATTTTTTCTATCATTTTTTTTAAAATATAAAGTACATCCTGGGCATTTCCCTAAGTCATAATAGTATATTGATCTGCTTTATTTTTTACATTGCTGCATTCTGTTAATATCACAGATTGAGAGGGAGCAGGGAAAGAATGAACTTGGAAACAGGCAGTAAAAGTGTACATTTTTAAAGCCACATGGAACAGTCATTCAGCAACTTTTAATGAAGATGAAAATGCCTAGAATTCTACTACTACAGTAGTAAAAATAAGTAAACAATATTCATGGATGTATTTACTACTAAGAGGTTGAAGGATGGAAAGCAAAGTTGATTGCAAATGTGTCATTAATTTTATAAAATTAAAACTGAGTAGGAAAAAAATTCAGTGCTATTGATTGTTCATGTATACTCATGTGTCCCCACCCACTTCACATGTTCAGTAGCTAAATGATTCAAAAATTTAAATTGGCAAATGAATTTTACATCAATACATCAAACAAAAAGTTTTAAGTAGATACATATTAAGAATAAATCTTTACCAAGCTACTCTTCAATTTATATTAATGAAATATTCCATTTCAGAAATGGAAGCTACATATTTTCTTGTTTATTTTTTATGAGTAAGAAAAGATAGTTTGCTTTCAGAGAAGGAGGAAAAACCATTTTTCCTCCTCTATTGACAAATATAATACATTTAAAGAAAGGTAAATGAAACCTATAGCAACTATAAAACAATTTATAGTATCAAGAAATCAGTCTTTCACTATTTCTTCTTTGTACATAAACAAAGTAATTCAACACAGGATCTTTTTGCCTAAAATAACATCAGAAAAGACAAATAAACATCTTAAATGGCTTTCATGCAAACACTACAGTAAATGAAATGTACCTAAAGCACTTTAAAAAGCCATTTTTAATTTATTCACCTTCTCACTTCTAACTTATGCTTGCTTTGAAAATATGGAACTTTTAAACAAGTGTAATATCATTGAACATGTATAATGGATGTTTGTACAAGTGTACATATTTTTCTTACTATTTTATCTAAGCTCTTTTTTGTTTGAAAAATTAAAAAAAATGTGTATGTGTATATATACATATCAGTTCAGTTCACTTGCTCATTCATGTCTGATTCTTTGTGACCACTTGAACTGTAGCTCATCAGGCTTCCCTGTCCATCACCAACTCCCAGAACTTGGTCAAACTCACGTCCATCGAGTCGGTGATGCCATCCAACCATCTTATCCTCTGTCATCCCATTCTCCTCCTGCCTTCAATCTTTCAAAGAATCAGGGTCTTTTCCAGTGAACAAGTTCTCCTCATCAAGTGGCCAAAAAACTGGAGATTCAGCTTCAGCATCAGTCCTTCCAATGAATATTCAGGACTGATTTCCTTTAGGAGGGACTGGTTGGATCTCCTTGCAGTCCAAAGGACTCTCAAGAATCTTCTCCAACACCAGAGTTCGAAAGCATCAATTTTTGGGTGCTCAGCTTTAATATACATGTATATTAATCCCATATATATATATTACACATATTCATTCTGTACTAATCATGGTTGTCACAAGCAAAAAACAACAACAACAAAAAACCCTGCTTTCTTTTAACAAGGCTTGAATGTCACTCATTGGAAGGATAAAAGCAAACGAGTTCTGAGGTAAGGTTTCAGTTCAGTTCAGTTCAGTTGCTCAGTTGTGTCCGACTATTTGTGATACCATGGACTGCAGCATGCCAGGCTTTCCTGTCCATCACCAACTTCTGGCGCTTACTCAAACTCGTGTCCATTGAGTCAGTGATGCCTTCCAACCATCTCATCCTCCGTCGTCCCCTTCTCCACCTGCCTTCAATCTTTCCCAGCTTCAGGGTCTTTTCAAATGAGTCAGTTCCTCATATCAGGTGACCAAAGTATTAGAGTTTCAGCTTCAGCATCAGCCCTTCTGATGCTGAGGTAAGGTTTATGATAATTTAAATTGAATATTTTCTTGAATATGCTATGACTATTACTTCCAGAATAAATGTGTACAGATATGCTTGTATCAGGGATTTAGGGGTGTCCTCCTGCAGACTAGGGTAAAGAAAGGAGCTCTGAATTATTTTAAAAAATCATACTGGAAGATTTGCTAAGAGACTGTATTTTTCCTGTAGGAATTCACATGAAACAAGCTAAGATTTTTTTACTTTCCCTCTTTCACTGATGCTAGTGTAAATCCAGGCAGTCAATCATTTAGTTCCTAAGTATGCCAGTAAAGGACATATAATGGAATGCTGTTGATAAACATCAGGAAACAAAATACCATACATAACTATCTGCTCAAGAAGTAAAATATGAAAGCTGCCTTCCAAAATATTTGTAAACACAACTTAAGCCAGTACATATATCAGAGTTAAAAGTCAAAGATTAAGTATAATTTTTCATTGGCAGTTCTAACATAGTTGTGACATATTTCAAGTCATCTTTAGCTGAATGGTAACCAGATGATACTATATACATGATTAAGAAAAACTATGTGTGAACAGCAATAGATTAGAGAACATATATTAAAATTTGGGATGTGATGGTCATTTTCCAATGAAAATAAACACCAATGCACTCTCTGCTCTTTCTAAATTACACTTCATTGCTCAATTCAAATATTCAGTTTAAAGTCATAAACTTACCCTATGGGTAAAAAACTTTTAAATTAGAGTTTGGATCCACATGGACCTTCTGAATGGAAAAGCAAGTTTTCCAATTAACTACAATGAAGTTAATATATGCACACACACATTTTGGTGATGGCTCTTTGTCAATCATTTTATCCTCTTCACCATTTATGTCCACAACTATAGAGTCTACATGCCCTCACTGAAAATTGCCATCTCATATACATTGCTTGATTCTAACTTAAAGAGAAGAAAAGGAAACAGGAGTATGAACATACGTGAGTGGATTTTGCATGTGTTCATAGGTTTTGGGACTCAAACTCTAGAGAAAAACACATTCTCAGCATGACAGCAAAGCTTCTCTCAATCATAGAGAAATAGCCAAGAGTTCCCTTCCCCTCAACCATTTGCCTCTAAAGGCTCTGGTAAGACCTGCACATGAGGAACACTCAAACCTACTAGATCAGAAACTTCTGAGTTAGAGCTCAGAAATAGGCCTTTTAGTAAGAACTCTACATGTTTCTGGCCTGTGCTAAAGTTTGGAAATGACTGTAACTTTCTCCTATTGAATTATCAACCATTTTCTAAAATCACAGAACCACCATACCAGTTTTAGGGGCATTGCGGTGCTAGCTGTTCCTGTACATCAAACAACATGATTTTGCCTGAGCTATGGGAAGCCAATGTTCAGTTTTACCCATTTATCATCTACCTCTTCAGGTATGGAACTCTGCCTACTTTTTTACCAAGACATCCTCTGTGTGTGTGTGTGTGTATTCTCAGTCATTTCCCACTCTTTGTGGCTACAATAAGAGTCGACCTCTAGGCTTCTCTGTCCATGGGATTTCCCAGGCAAGAATATTGGAATGAGTTGTCATCTCCTACTCTAGGAGATCTTTCCGACCCAGGGATTGAATCCTTGTCTCTTGAGTCTCCTGCATTGAAAGGCAATTCTTTACCACTAGCCCCACCTGGAAGCCCCAGATATTTGTTTAAACTTCCCCCCAAGACCATCAATTTACTTCTTAGGAAAAAGTTTCATGGTGTTAGGAAGTGTTCTGATTTCATTCTCTTACATGTGGCTGTCCAGTTTTTCTAGCATTAATTATTGAAGAGGCTGTCTTTTGGCCATTGTATGTTCCTGCCTCCTTTGTCAAAGATAAGATGCCCATACATGTGTGAGTTTATCTCTGGGCTTTATATCTTGTTCCATTGGTCTGTATTTCTGTTTTTCTGCCAGTACCATACTACCTTGGTGACTATAACTTTGTGTATAGTCTGAAGTCAGTCAGGTTGATTCCCCCAATTCCATTCTTTTTTCTCAATATCGCTTTGGCTATTTGGGGTCTTCTGTGTTTGCATACTATTTGTGAAACTTTGTTTTAGTTCTGTGAAAAATACACAAAGATAAACTCAAGATGGATTATAAACTTAAATGTAAGACCAGAAACTATAAAATTCCTAGAGGAAAACATAGGCATAACACTCATCAACATAAATCACAGCAAGATCCTCTATGATCTACTTTCTATAATATTGGAAATAAAAATAAAAATAAACAAATGGAACTTAATTAAATTTAAAAGCTTTTGCACAGTGAAGGAACCTATAAACAAAGTGAAAAAAACAACCCTCAGAATGGGAGAATATAATAGCAAATGAAATAACTGACAAAAGATTAATCTCCAAAATATACAAGAAGCTCATTCAGCTCAATACCAGAGAAACAACCCAGTCAAAAAGTGAGAAGAAGACATAAACAGAACTTTCTTCAAAGAAGAGATATACATGGCTAACAAACACATTAAAAATGCTCAACATTGCTCATTAGTAGAGAAATGCAAATCAAAATTACAGTGAGGTATCACCTCACACCAATCTGAATGGCCACTATAAAAATCCACAAACAATAAATGCTAGAGAGGGTATGGAGAAAAGGGGAACTTCTTGCACTGTTGATGGGAATAGAAACTGATACAGCCATTGTGGAGAACAGTATGGAGATTCCTTAAAAAAAAACAAAAACCTAGGAATAAAACTATTATATGACCCAACAATCCCACTGCTGGGCATATTCCCTGAGAAAAGCATAATTGAAAAGTGCACTTCATTGTTCATTGAAGCACTATTTACAATAGCTAGGACATGGAAGCAACCTAGATGTCCACTGACAGATGAATGGATAAAGATACTGTGGTACATATACACAATGGAATACTATTCGGCCATAAAAACACCACATTTGACTCAATTCTAATGTAGATAAACCTAAAGCCTATTATACAGGGTGAAGTAAGTCAGAAAGAGAAAGACAAATATCATATATCATATATTTGTACGTATGGAATTTGTACATATGGAATTTGTATGGAATCTAGAAGAATGGTACTAATGAACCTATGCAGGGCAGCAACAGAGACGCATACATGGAAAACAGGCTTGCAGACACAGAGGAGAAAGGAGAGGGTGGGTTACATTACCATGAGAGCTAGTGGAAATTTACTGCATGACTCAGGGAGCTCAACTCTGGTGCTCTGTGATAACCTAGAGGGGTGAGATGGAGTGGGAGGTGGAAGAGAGGCTCAGGAGAGAGAGAATATACATATGCCTAGAGCTTATTCACGTTGATATATGGAAGAAGCCAATACAATATTGTAAAGCAACCATCCTTCAATCAAAAATAATTTTTAAGCTGTAGTACATATGCACAATGGAATATTATTCAGCCATAAAAAGACCACAGCATTGCACCAGTATGCTAGTGGAAGAAAATAGTTTTTATTTTTAATTGGAATTTTTCCAAGAGATTGCATGGAAAATGACACATTTCTATACAAAGTGGGGGGAAAGCCCTCCCATAAATTTTCTGTCATTCAAAGACAGAGACACAAGGAGTAGCCAAAGTCAGATGGACGGTATTGCTGTGTCAAGGAGATGTACAAAAATTGAGAAGTAATCATTATCATCTCACATTTTCAGAATGTTTGGAGTGAAGTAGTCTTAGTATTGTCTTACAGTCGATGAAGACACCAACTGAGCAACTGAAGACTTATTTCAGTGACTGAGAATGTCAGCTACTTTAATGGCTCAAATATTAAGAAAAAATACTTCACATCAAGGACATGATATGTAGGATAGGCCTGATTACTGATCTACCAGGTTTTTATTTTGTGGGTGATATACACTGATCATAATCTGAGGTGGAATCACTTAACCTCATCTGAAAATTGTCTATTTTTTTTTTCCTTAAGTGTGTGCTAAGTTGCTTCACTCATGCCCTACTCTTTGTGACCCCGTGGACTGTAACCTGCCAGGCTCTTACGTCCATGGGATTCTCCTGACAAGAATAATGGAGCAGGCGATTTTTCTCAAGTATCCTTCGTTGAAACTTTTTTTCTTCAAGATCAGTAATACTTCACCAGTAGTGAAATTATTTATTTTCTACTGTGTTTTCTAGGAACTGGGTGGAGGGAGGTGCAAAGGAAGAAAGGGAGGGCCATTTAGGGACAATATGCTGCTTCACCAAAATGAGGCAGCTCTCTGAAAATGGAGGGAAATGTGTCTACTTTGCTAGTGGATATGATGCTGACACTGACACAAGAATAGAAGTTGCAGAGCATGAGTGGTAAATTATTGTTTTACTTAATATTTTAATATCGAGTGATTCAGTCTAAGCCACATTATTTCCCTCAGCACAAAAATGAGTTGCCAGTTACACACTGCCATTTGTGGGATTATTTCAACCCACAAAATAACTATTATAAAACAGAGCATAGATTGCCTTTAGAAAAGTAGTGAGTAAAATAGCTAAGGCCTTTGGCCTATGAATATAAGGTGCTATGGATTGAATGAGATGTTCATACCATATCAAATGCAGTTCATATCAGGGGACTGAAAAGTCCTCTCAAAATCGCGGTAGGAGATTTATAAGGGAAGACTTCATAGAAATTATAACATTTAACATTTAAGATATGTCTAAAGGGGTAGGGGAATTTGAACGTTTGGTAATAAGGAGAAGATTCAATGTAAAAAAGTAAAATGGAAATTTGTGATGCTTGATCAGAAATATTCAAATCTGGGCTCATCCAAGAATGACAGATCCATAATATGTGGGGCTTGATATAGACATATATGTTTTCAAAAACTCCACAATTAAATTTAAGATAAATCCAGTGTTAGTAATTATGACTCAGAAAGAGATATGACAGTATTTGAAGACTGATGCTAGGAAAAGTGAACCAATTTGTCTGAATGATGTTTGTATGGTAAGTCGAGTGCCTTAGGCTACCTCAAATGTCCTACTTAATTATATATATGCAGGTTACTTGAAATTCTGGCTCCTGATTGCCATTGAAGGTATTTGTTGGGATGAACAGTGGTCTAGGGAGAAATGTAGGATGACTTGCCAGGCTAAGCCATGTGAAGTAGAGAGAGGAGACCGAAGCTCACCTTTATAAATGATGGGTTGTGACCCATGGATATTTAAGATTAAATGGTGACAGCAGGAGAAATGTAACAATTATTCGAATGTTTGAACATAGATATAATAGGACCTAACTAATGTTTTGGAGAAGGCAATGGCACCCCACTCCAGTACTCTTGTCTAGAAAATCCCATGGGCAGAGAAGCCTGGTAGGCTGCAGTCCATGGGGTTGCTAAGGGTCAGAGATGAATGAGCGACTTCACTTTCACTTTTCACTTTCATGCATTGGAGAAGGAAATGGCAACCCACTCCAGTGTTCTTGCCAGGTGAATCCCAGGAATGGGGGATCCTGGTGGGCTGCCGTCTCTGGGGTCGCACAGAGTTGGACACGACTGATGTGCCGTAGTAGCAACTAATGTTTAGATTTAGAGGATAAGAATAATAAAAAGAAAAGTCAGACATCCTGTCAAGGAGAAAACATAATAATACACATGTGTGCTCAGTAGTGTCCAACTATTTGCAGCCCCCAAAGACTGTAGCCTGCCAGGCTCTTCTGTCAGTGGTATTTCCCAGTCAAGAACTCTGGAATGGGTTGCTGTTTACTTCTCCAGGGGATCTTTCCAACCAAGGGATCGAACCCATGTCTCTTGTGTCTCGGGCATTGGCAGGTGGTGATGGACAGGGAGGCCTGGCATGCTGCAGTCCATGGGATTGCAGAGTCTACTCTTTGCACAAAGTGTTGCAAAGACTCTACTGAGCAAATGAACTGAGCACTAATCTTGAGTACAACTTATTTTTCACTCTTAACAACAGAAAATTCCCCCTTTTAAAGATCCTCTTGATCTCATTGTTGAAAAGCAATTCATCGCATGAAATCCTTGGGATATTAGCAATGTTGATGAACTATAAGAATATCTTTAATATTTCTTTCCTTTCCTCTGCAATTTACTGCTTCATGGATATTACTCATTTTATTGGATTATTTTCACTTTAATTAATAATATATAAATGCATTTTGTATGTTAAAGATACTAAGCATTTATTTGTATACCTTGCAAAATCTTTCCCATTCTTGACTTTTGCCTTCTTATTTGATTTGATATGCTTTAAAAGCAGAAGGCTTTTTTTTTTTTTTTTAAATAATGGAGCATAGGTGATTAACAATGTTATATTAGTTCAGGTTACAGTAAAGTGATTCAGCTGTATATACACATCTATCTATTATTTTTTCAAATTTATTCCCATTTAGGTTATTACAGAATATTTAGGAGAGTTCCCTGTGCTATACAGTAGGCCTTTTTTGGTTATTTATTTTCAATATTGCAGTGTGTACATGTCCATCCCAAACTCCCAATCTTTCCCTCCCCCTCCCCCTTCCCCTTGACAACCATAAATTCATTTTCTGTCTAGGAGTCTGTTTCTGTTTTGTAACGAAGTTCATTTGCACAATTTTTTTTTTTTTAGAGTCTGCATATAAGTGATATTATGTGATATTTGTCTTTCTCTGTCTGATTTGCTTCTCTTAGTATGATTATTTCCATGCCCATCAATGTTGCTGCAAATGGCATTATTTCATTCTTTTTTCCCCTCTCTCTTCACTATTCTTCTACATTTTGGGCTATTTCTCACTCAGATTTCTTTTCAGATTTAATCAAATCACTTTTTCATGCAACCTTCATGCAGTAAGTCTGGAAATCCTGTTGACCTTGACATTACTTGTTGCCATCACTAATCATCTTACTATGACCACCCTATTCAAACCACCATCATCCTCACCTGGAGACTTCCATTAGCTCTCTAACTGGACTTACAAGCAGAAGTTTTAAAGATTTAAATCTGTTGAACTGCAATTCTTCTTCAGTTTGGTCTTTGGTATCACATTAGGCAAAGCCTACTAGTTTGCATATGGTTTCAGTTTTTATGTTTAGATCTTTAGCCCTCTTGAAATGTACTTTTTGTAAAAGTTGTGAAACAGGGCTAGATTTTCCTGCTGTTTCATTCCAAGTGTACAGCTAATTTTCACCATCTCATTTATTGAACAATCCATGTTCTCTTCATTTTTGAAATGCCACTTGAATAATTCATTTATTCCGATCTATGGACTTGTGCTTTTCTGAATCCTTAATTGAATTATTTTGAGCTATTATTCATTTGTGTCTCAATGCCACATTGTGTTCAGTATTTCCATTGGATCTGGTAAGAATTGTACCCCATTAGCAGACACAATTTTAATAAATATTTGAAACCCATCTCTATACAAGCCATTATGATAAGGAATAAATTTTACATGGCTACTGCATATTAAGAATCGTGTACACTTCACTAAGTTTTTCCCTGTTAGATTTTACACATGTATGGTGGACTATCATATCTTTATACTACGTTTAAGAATAACATAACAGTTTCTCTTTAATAATTTATAGACCTTGCTACAGGTTTTAAAAGATTCCTTCAATAAGAGAGTCCTTCTTGTTAAAAGCAAAGTATCACTTATTGCTTTTTTCCTTAGCTAATACCTAATGACCTAAGAGTAAAATAAGCTGTCTTTTGTAAGCAACAAGATCAGCCACTAGAGGAAGTAAGTGCTTTGCAGTTCTGGGCAGCAACACAGTAACTGATTTATGAAAGAATGTCACTGTCAAGATTCCTTTCTGCCTTGAAGAAAGTCCAGAAGCTCTAGAAAATAGATTCTGAACCATAATTTGGTAAGAAAGTAAGTGTATATAAGCACATGTTTTAAAATAACTACATTTGACTCAAGGCAGTTATTAGAAGGTCCCTCATGTTATAGGAAAGGAACAAACATCTTGTCTTCTTGACAAGATCACACACATTCAATTATTTTACTCATAAAAAGCATTCAAAACTCTGTATTTTCCTATCAATAAAATGTAATATTTTTAATTGGATTTTTCTACCAGATGACTATAATTACTAAGAAGACAAAAACAAAACTCAAAGTAATTTGCTTAAATGAAAGTTAGAAGTAGTTGATCTGCAAGAGAATGAACAGTGGGATCACAGCCTCACAGTGTTAACCAAGGAAGCATAAACACAACCAATGTCCTTCTGATATTCAATCTGGATGTGCAGCATCTACAGCAAATAACATTAAAAAAAGAAAGAAAGAAAGAAAGGAAGAATAGGTAGAAAGGGAAGGGAAAGGAAACAAACCTACCAAATCTCAAACCTGAGAAATTACCATTAACTTAACAACACAGTACTGAAGAATTTGATAGCAAAAAATTTTACAGTTCCTTAAAAGAAGGTCTTTTAGAGCATTTCTTCAAATTCAAAAGCTAAAAAAAAAAAAAAAAATTGAGAAGGAAGCAATTATATTAGCTTAGAAGAGTTGACACCTGTCTGGTAAATGACAATCAGTCTTTTGACCAAACGCAATGAAAACTGGTGACTTTTTACCTTTTCTTCTTGGGAGCTCTACAAGAGACTGCAAGGGAATCTGGGATGAGAAATAACTTAGGTGTCCTGGGTGCCAGAGGCCCCTTATGCCTATTAAAATATATGACAATTAAAATGGAATTGTATGAAAAACTAACAATGAGGAAAATGGCTTTCACTACAAAAGTCACATAAATATGTTGCCAGGAATTGAAGTACTAAGTTTATTTATTTAAGGCTTCCCTGGTGGATCAGATGGTAAAGAATTCACCTGCAATGCAGGAGACCTAGGCCCAAACTCTGGGGCAGGAAGATCATCTGGAGAAGGCAATGGCTATACACTCCACTATTTTTGCCTGCAGAATTCCCTGGACAGAGGAGCCGCATGGGCTACAGCCCACAGAGAGTTAGACATGACTGAGTGACAACGCTCACTTATTATACTTACCTGAAAGCATTTAAATATGGATCAGGACATACAGACTTTAGACTGCTGCAAACTAAGAGGAACTGAAGAAATACATGCTTCTCATGTGTGTTTGTCTTTATTTACAAAATGAGAATCATACTACAAGCTAAACTTTAATCATTTATTTCATGATAATTGCATACAATCTTTAGTGGGGTGTCATGAGTAAATGCAAATTGTGTTTATTCATTAATAAAACTTATTTAGTAACATTTAGAGCCTCCTACATGCCAGCCATGATGTTAAATATTTGACATCTGGTCCAAGAATATTCAAGCTTTATTTGTCCACACATTTATTATGACTATATGGTATACTAGATACTGCAATTGTTCTCTGCCAGTGGAGACACTTTTCCTAATTACTAGATATTGAGCAAGTGATTTTTTTTTTGCCTGACATGATCCTCCCCCCTTCAATCACATTGATTGATTGGTAACTCATTTATTCTTTGAGTTAAAATTTCAGTGTCTCTTCTAAGAAAATGTCCCTTATGCAGCAAACTTAGTTGAAATTCCTCTTATGATAGCACCCTCATGTCTGAATCATGACATATGATATTATGATGGCCTGTATAATCTTTTACAGCTTTCCAGTAGATTGCAAATTTCAAGAGAGCATCATTCAGACAAAAATGTTTATTGAGCATATTCAAAGTTCCAGTTACCAGCCTAGTTGCTTGGAATATAAAAATAGAAATATAATAATTAAATTAAAGCATATATTTATCCTGTTTAATAGAGCACGAAAAACTAATGCAGTATCTCTCCCATTGTATAAATGAGTCACAGGCATCAGCATCTCCTAGAGTAGTTAATAAAAAGACACCTTTCTGGATGACTCCCCAAGGTTATCCCAAGCTTGTAGGTCAGATTATCTGATAGTATATCTCAGAAATCTACATCTTTGTAAAGTGCCCCAGATGGTCATTATGCATGCTGAGGCTAGAAAACCCTTGGACAACTTTCCCTTGGAT
This sequence comes from Capricornis sumatraensis, assembly GCF_032405125.1. Taxonomy (NCBI): domain Eukaryota; kingdom Metazoa; phylum Chordata; class Mammalia; order Artiodactyla; family Bovidae; genus Capricornis; species Capricornis sumatraensis. Next base: position 115,167,281 of record NC_091069.1, read on the forward strand.
AGCAAAGAGATCAAATCAGTCAATTCTAAAGGAAATCAACCCTGAATGTTCATTGGAAGGACTGATGCTGAAGCTGAAGCTCCAATAGTTTGGCCACCTGATGTAAAGAGCTGACTCATTAGAAAAGACCCTGATGTTGGGAAAGATTGAAGACTAAAGGAGAAGGAAGTGGCAGAGGATGCGATGGTTAGATAGCATCACTGACTCAATGGACATGAATTTGAGCAAGCTCTGAGAGACAGTGAAGGACAAGGAAGCCTGGGATGCTGCAGTCCATGAGGTTGCAAAGAGCTGGACAAAACTTAGCACCTGAACAGCAGAAATGGAGAGATCATGTTCTATTTCATATACTCTTGTATCCTCAGCATGGAGTAGAGTACCTGGCACAAAGTGGGCTCTTGTTAATTGTGAGTTAGGTGAATGAATGAGTTGCTGACAGCCTTAAGTATCACTAGTTTACATAACCCACACACCACAGAGAGCACATCACATTTTACAGATGCACATAGAAGGACGTGACTAATTCTTTAGGAAGGTCAGATGACTTTCCTAGCAATATGTGATTTACACTATGAAGGGCAAGAAGTCTAGGAGACAGAAAGATCAGAGAAATAGTATTCTCCACAGAAAGGAGATAAGAGCTAAGGCAAGAGGATAAAGAGCTTGGGGTGTTCAGGAAACATTTAGTCTGTGTGTGTTGACTGACACATGTGGACACAAGAGAAGTTAAGATGAGTGAAAACCCTACTAGGCATCTGGCCTCTACTGTATGAATAGTAGGACACTGAATTCAACAAATATGTTCCTAGACAAATGAACCTTGGCGATACTGTAGAGAATAGATTGTCTATTGGGAAGGCTATAGGAAAAAGTGTGAAGATAAATGGTCATCAGTTATATAAGGGGGGGGTGTCATAGAAGGGACAAGAAGGACAGCATTGAGAGATATTTATGAAATAGAATCTATCAGATGTGATTACTGTTGTGGTGATACAGCAAGTGTAGTTGATGCCAATATTTATGAAAAAATACTAATTGCTACAATAAAGTTGGTTTAAGAAAGTCCTTATGACTAACATTAAAATAAGAAAGAGTTCAATAGTTAAAGTTAAATAAATTTTCCAATGTTTTTTGGCTCTAATGCACTTTTTGCCCGCATTACTAGTAACTTACTGAATTGGATACAACACAGTTATCAATATAAGTACAATGTCCCCCTAAAGTTTTACTTCATTTTTTCTACAATTCTATTGTGTGAATATTGCTGATTTCAGACTTCCCTGGTGGCTCAGAAGGTAAAGCATCTGCTTACAATGCTGGAGACTGGGGTTCAATCCCTGGGTTGGGAAGATCCCCTGGAGAAGGGAATGGCAACCCACTCCAGTGCTCTTGCCTGGAAAATCCCATGAAGGGAGGATCCTGGTGGGCTACACTTCATGGGGTCGCAAAGAGTTAGACACGACTGAGTGACTTCACTTCATTGAAATGGTCTGTTAAAAGACCAGCATCTTGATCTCAACTAATAGTTTTAAAAACAGAATTAAAAACAGACCTTTAAGAAAATTTCTTCTTTTAAAAAATCTTCTAAAAAAATAGCCCTTGTAAGCTACATGACTACCTTGATAAAATATTGTTACAGAGGATGAAAAGTCAGAAATGTTCAGGTGAAATTTTACCTTTGGTTTCTCTGGATGGAATAGATTGTCTAAATAATGTTCTTTTATTGTCTTCTTTGGGAGACAGAATTTATGTATTCTTGATTAGGAAAGAAGTCATAAGCATATTTAACCACCCACAAAAATGAAAGCCCAATTATTGTCACCACCCCTTTCTGTTGCTTTGGCAAAGGTGTGGATTTCACTTTGGAATGCAGAAGGTGATGAGGGCAAACAAGAGGATGAACCACTTTAAGACCAAGTCAAAGAGACAAGTTTAGCTTTTACTTTCTTTGACATTTCATCAAGAAAAAATGAAAGTCTTGCTTGCAATGATTTTCTCTGACTCAGTTCTTCATTATGAAAAAGCACTGTTAAATTATGGCTTTCAAATCTCAAGGAAGAAAAAAAAAACAAAAAACTACTGGCTCTAGAGTCTAGCCTAATATTGGAAGAGAAATATGAGTTCTAAAGAGAAATGTGGATTGAGAGCACTGTTTCTCTCTCTTTATAATGCACATACACATATATGCATATCTTAAATGCTAATGAAATTGCCCTAAAACACTGAGTGAAATTGGCGACATTTGACTTAGTGCTTTGGAATGACTTCAGTGACTTCAGAACAGAGACTGAAAAGAAGATAAGAAAGCATAATATTAGTTGTTCTTCTATCATCTCTACCAGGGCTGTGAAGTTTCATAGTGACGTGCTGAAAGAAAGACTGTTCTCTCTTGCTTTAGATAACTGGTGCTTAGAACTGAAACACCCAAAGCACATGGAATTCAAATTGTTTAAAATACACAATAAAGATATTCAAACCTCTTATATACTCTGTCCTTCTCTTATCTGAACATACAGTTTGAAATAAATATTGTCAACTATGATATAAAGATGTGCCGTGTTAGTAGTTCAAAAGTTTAAATTCAGTTTTTTTCATCAGATGAAGACAAAATGATGTATAAGAAAATGAATTTAGGTAAAAGTTTTCTTTTTTTCAAAGAATATATAAAGTGAAATAAACATATGCTTGCCTACACACTTTTTCTCTTCCACTCCTTTTAACTTTCCCAATGTTTTTTTTTTTTTTTTCACCACTATTAAAGACCATTAATTTGGAATTCAGTTAAGATTGCCTAGTGTTCTGATAAATGGAGCAATATTGGAAATCCTGATTTATATCAACAGCTATTAAGTAATTTGAGAGAAGCTTCCTAACATTAATTAGAAATGATTTGCATTCACGGCATAAGATCCATTCTCCTCGCTTCGGTACTGCATCAGATTCTCTTAGCCTTGCTTGTTCACAGCGACCTTTGTCATATGATACCCCAGCCACCATTGACCCGTGACCTCTTTCTTTTCTCCCCAACTTCATAGAGACATATGTCACAGTGAGCTGCTCCTGCCTGTACTCTATGTATCTATGTATCTCTATTCATTATCTACCACAAAGTTTCCCTGGTATAGGTAAAGTTTTTATATGTGTCTGGTATGAGATGGCTTCCCAGGTGACTCAGTAGCAAAGAATCTGCCTGACAAGAAGATGCAGGAGACCTGGGTTCCATCCTTGGGTCTGGAGAATCCCCTGGAGAAGGGAATGGCAACCCACTCCAGTATCCTTATCTCTGAAATCCCATGGACAGAGGTGCCTGGAGAGCTATAGTCCACGGGGTCACAAAGAGGCAGACACGATGGAGTATACACTCACACAAGGTATGAGATACCCTGGAACATTTAAGATCCTACACAGGAGCAGTGCAGGTGTACCCTATTAAAGCTACCCTATTAAAGCACCATAGGGTGTAACTTTCACAAATGAGACTCTACTAACAGAGGAATACTTTCCCTTTGTCTTTCAATGATGGCTCGTGCTCTACTCTCTTAGAAAATGGTGCTGGGAAACGAAGCATTTTGATGATGGGCTGATCACAAATGGTACCCAGATCAGAACAAGTCTTTTTATTCACTTGCCCTCCTTCCCTGCTTCACTCTCCTTCTCATTAATCATGCTTCCCTGGAATTATTCTCACTAATAAAGTGTTAAAAAGTATGATTTGCCAGAGACCTACTTTCTTTAATTCCATGCTGAGGAATTATATGAATTAGGGTCTGTAGCTTAAATTTTCAGTTCACTTCAGTTCAGTTCAGTTCAGTCACTCAGTTGTGTGCAACTCTTTGCAACCCTGGGGATGGTAGTATGCCAGGCTTCCCTATCTATCACAAAGCCCCTCAGCTTGCTGAAACTGATGACCATCCACTCGGTGATGCCATCCAACCATATCATCCTCTGTCATCCCCTACTGCTGCTGCCTTCAATCTTGCCCAGCATCAGGGGCTTTTCCAATGAGTCAGTTATTCACACCAAGTGGCCAAAGTATTGGAATTTCAGCTTCAGTATCAGTCCTTCCAATGAATATTCAGAACTGATTTTCTTTAGGATTGACTGGTTGGATCTCCTTGAAGTCCAAGGGACTCTCAAGAGTCTTCTCCAACACCACAGTTCAAAAGCATCATTCTTCGGCACTCAACTTTCTTTATTGTCTAACTCTCACATCCATACATGACTACTGGAAAAACCAAAGCTGTGACTAGCCAGAACTTTGTGGGCAAAATAATGTCTCTGCTTTCTAATATGCTGTCTAGGTTGGTCATAGCTTTTCTTCCAAGGGACAAGTGTCTTTTAATTTCATGGCTGCAGCCACCATCTGCAGTGATTTTGGAGCCCAAGAAAATAAAGTCCGTCACTGTTTCCTTGGGAATACCAGACCACCTGACCTGCCTCCTGAGAAATCTGTATGCAGGTCAACAAGCAAGTCAGAACTGGACATGGAACACCAGACTGGTTCCAAATCAAGAAAAGAGTATGTTGAGGCTGTATATTGTCACCCTGTTTATTTAACTTACATGCAGAGTACATCATGTGAAATGCTGGACTGGATGAAGCACAAGCTGGAATCAAGACTTCTGGGAGAAATAGCAATAGCCTCACGTATTCAGATGACATCACACTCATGGCAGAAAGCAAAGAAGAACTAAAGAGCCTCTTGATGAAAGTGAAAGAGGAAAGTGAAAAAGTTGTCTTAAAACTCAACATTCAGAAAACAAATCATGGCATCTGGTTCCATCACTTCATGGCAAGTAGATGGGGAAGCAATAGAAACAGCTTAAATTCTACCCAATGAAGGATGACACTGTCTGCATTATCCAAAAGTGCAGCCCTTCTGATGACTACCCACTTGTCCCTGTCACTGCATATATTACATAGTGCTTTGTTGCAATTGCCTGTCTCTTCCCCCTAGAATATGGAGTGTCTGTTCCCACTAGAATAGACAATGGAGACAGATCCTTTTGTTCATTTAGCAATCGATGTGTTAAGTTTTGCATGAAAGTCACTTCTATGAGACCTACCCAGACCTTTCCATTTGAAACTGCAATCCACTCTCTGCCCCTCTGCCTTCTACCCAATAACCTTGGTCATTTTTGTTTTTCCACCATTAATTAAAAACTATGTGTGCTCCTGGATTAAGATCAGTACTCTTTTCTTGTGTGTTAATTCCTCTCAGCTTTAACTCTCTGTAGGAACCCAGGCTACATAGTCCCCCAGCCACTCCTGATGCCACTGACCTCATGGCTTTTCCTCCCACCCACACAGGGATAGAGTCCAGAGCCTCAAGTCTGTGCTCTGTGTGTCTCTACTTACCATCTACCTCAAAGCTTCCTTGCATAAGTTTTTATAAGTTATTATATAATATACTTTTGTATGTTTTTAATTTACTGTGACCATCTCTTACTGGGCTTCCTTGGTGGCTCAGATGGTAAAGAATCTGCCTGAAATGCAGGAGACCTGGGTTCAATCACTGTTTTGGGAAGATCCCCTGGAGAAGGAAATGGCAACCCACTCCAGTACTCTTGGCTGGAAAATTCCATGGACAGAGGAGCCTTGCAGGTTATGGTCCATGGGGTTGCAAAGAGTCTAAAATACCCACCCACCCACACCCACCGCACACAAACACCCCTCACTAGCATGAAAGCTTTATAAAATCAAGTTCATTTTGTTCTGTTTTCCATGCATCCCAAGTGCCTAAAATAGTGCCTGACACATAATAGGCCTTCTGTTGAATGAATAAGGAGGAGTCTTTAACCTCAGAGGTATGAAAAGAAGTTATTGCTCATAGTTTCCACTGAACCAGAGAATCTGTGAGGTTTGTTCATTTGCATTGATTTGTCTGCATTAGACTCACACATACAGAAAGTTCAACTGAATTTAAGAAAAGTGAACTGACTCAGTACATGCCATAAAAATACAACAAAATTTAATCTTATTATCACCACCATCCCTCTCCCCGTTATTCTTCAAGAATTTTCTTTGACTGCATGTTTTCCTTCTTCTCACCTCTTGCCTATGTTTGGTTCTAGTGTTTCAGTTCCTTCTATAAAATGTCATACAATGAAGATAAAGCAAATTTAATCAGTATTGTTTTCATTTATGTAAAGACTCTAAGCTGTTTTCTTCTTTCACCTTGATTTGTAAGTTGGAATAGATATTTTTAATGGCAGTGCAAGTCACAGCTTCAACCCATACAATCTAGAAGTCTCCCTCCAAACATTTTGATTATATCATGCACAGTATAAGCATAAAGACTTTATAAGAACATAACTGGAAAAAAAAAATCCCTAATCATTACATCTTCAATCGTCTGCTTCTTTGCTCATCAACTACTAACATCCTTTAGTTTCTGTTCTACTTCAATCCATACTCTAGATTTCAAACACTACATAGTTACATGTTTCTCCATCTTTGCTTGTTCTACTCACCCAAGCAGATGCTGGATGAAGATGGCAAACAGTAACCCAACCATGGGCAGGAACTCTGAAAGCACCAAACTTACCCCCCCAGTTTGTTACCAAGTCTGTTGCTCTAGAACCATATCCCTGTCCCTCCCTCAAATAAAAACTAATTTCCTATCTAAGTTTAAGGAGGAAGCTGCAAAGACAACAAAAGAACCAATTAGAAGCAGCTAGACCCAAGATGGTAGAAAATTTGGCTTCCACTATAACTGGATCCTCATTATGATGATAATACAGCATTAGCATGTTAAGTGACACACCCACTAGCTCTGTGACAGTTGACAGTTGCCATGACAATAATTGGGAAAGCCCACATTGGAACTGTAAAGGAGAATTGTATCAGCTTCAGGTCTAAACCACACCCCCGTTCTTGAATAACTCATAACTAGTACTCCCACTCTTTCCAAATCCCTCAGATTTACCTCAGCTCTCCCACATATTTGGTGTCTCTCCACCCAAAAACGATTGCAAATTTAATTTTTGAAGTAGAAACCTGCTTCTCCATTTTTTTTTTTTTTTAACCACTGAATAAAGTTTATACTGTTCCATTTTCAGCACTGATTCCCAAATTGGTGTTGAAAATCTGATTGGGAATAGAATCTCCGTGACCAAAACAGGAGGCGTCTCAGCCTGGACTGGGACCCCAGAGGAAGTCAGGTCAATCAATTTGGTAACATCACTTTCCATACATATAAATACCTATATCAGTGCCAACATCCATTTTGAATCCTTCTCTGATTAATCTTTGAGCACTGGCAACCCTAACTACCTTGGTCCTTGTGTATTTCTGCTCTAGTGCACATATGAAAATATGGTTTCATACTTTGACTTCTCATATCATTTTCTCTGTTCTCCTAATGCCATGAGAGCAGCTCCCAGTTTTGAAACTACCTTCTCCTTATCACAAGAAGTCAACCAGACAATCTCTGTGTTCAGTTTAAATTAGTTTGCATTCCTGTGTCTTTAATTGAACTTTTTGTGTCTCAAAAGCGAAGCCCAAAATTCCATTCTACTTAACCTCCCATTCCCAACTCGGATGGAGTGTTCTACATACATTGTGGGTATCAGCGAGAAGTGTTGAAAACTTCTAAGAATGATTTTAAATAATAGGGGATTTTATATATATTTGTGTCAAGATTAAATATCTATTGATAACCCAAAGAGAGGAATGTTAGTAATGATATCTTAGCTGAGGAATGTGATAAAACTTTGGGTTAAAGAGTAGTAGCTCTTGTGTTAACAGCAAACCCAGAAAGAGCTCAGGAAAGGTGAGCAGTAGTTATGAGAGTTAGCCAATATGAGACAATTCACCTCCAAAATAGTTCAGATGAACACAACCTCCAGCTCAAAGAGATCAAGGTGAAGTTTGATGTGTGGAGACTTTAGAAGTGTACTATTGGTTCCAACCTGGGAAATAAAGGGCTTTGACAAAAGTAGTGACAATTTTGTATCAATACCAACTTTTTTAAGTGGAATTTTATATTTTTACATAGAGAAAAAGGAAATCTGAAAAATGTACAGATTTAGAGAATCGATATTTTTATTTGGGATTGTTGGGTAGCTGCAAGTGTACAACTACATGTATTTACACCAATTTTGTTCTTTTAAATTTCAGGTCTATTTATTTATCTTGAAAGGTAAAATTTATATTTTACAAATACACTTAAAACAATTATGAAGACACATCCAACTCTCTTAGAATTCTCATGTGAAAATCAAGATCCAGATAATTTAGGAGTCATTGTGAAATAAATTAAGACTAAATCTCATGTATCTAAAGCAGTCTTTATAAGTGTTGAGATGCATTTATACATGTTGAGTTAATTCAGAAATCAATACTGTCTTGAATTTAAGATTAGGAAGGAAAATCTGATTTTTTAAAAGAAAAAATCAAAAGCCCAGTACAATTATCTCTAGTGAGGACCATGAAGGGTATATCATTATGGGTATCGCCTTGTCATTATATTATTGGTGATGCTTGATCCCACTATCACTCACAAAATTGATCAAAAATCAATTATCAATAGCAAAGATATACTTGAAATCTGTCTCATAGAACAATAGATCAAGAAAGAGCCTCTTCTGGTCTAACATATGTTTTTCAATATTCAAGCAAATTTATCATTAGTAGTATATTGTCAGTATTTTAAATTTTATGTTATGAATAATTAATTGAAAAGTATAATATCAAATTGGGGATTTTTAGGATTCCCATCATAATTATTAAGATTATCTTATCTTACTGGGCTTCCTGGGTGGCTCAGATGGAAAAGAATCTGCCTGAAATTCCTGAAACCTAGGTTCAATCCTTGGGTTGGGAAGATCCCCTAGAGAAGGAAATGGCAACCCACTCCAGTATTCTTGCCTGTGAAACCCCATGGACAGAGGAGCCTGGTGAACTATAGTCATGAAGTCTCAAAGTCAGACAGAGCTGAGCAACTAACACTTTCTTTCTTTTCTAAATCCCTCTAACTTTAAAATGGCATTGCTGAGCATTTGCTATGTTCCAGGAACTGTGCCACGTGCTTTAAGTACTAAATTAATTATGTAGTTTAACAACTTGTATAAGTTAACAAATCTTTGAATATTACTGTCTTCATCTTATAGATATTGAAAGTGAAGCTTATGGAGATTAAACAAACTGTCCAAAGTCATATAGGTGTAATGTGGCCGAGCTAGAGATGTATATAGAGGTGTGCATCCTAAAGGAAATCAGTTCTGACTATTCATTGGAAGGACTGATGCTGAAGCTGAAACTCCAATACTTTGGCCACCTGATGGGAAGAACTGACTCATTTGAAAAGACCCCGATGCTGGGAAAGATTGAGGGCAGGAGGAGAAGAGGATGACAGAGGATGGGATGGTTGGATAGCATCACCAACTCAATGGACATGGGTTTGGGTGGACTCCAGGAGTTGGTGATGGACAGGGAGGCCTGGCATGTTGCAGTCCATGGGGTCACAAAGAGTCAAAAATGACTGAGCAATTAAACTGAACTGATGGAGTGGGTACTTAGATATTCTGATTCCAAAATCCTTGGCCTTTGTTACTATTTTGTTTGGCATTATTGATATTTTGAGCTTGATTTTTTTTTTTTTTTTTTTTCCTGGTGAGGGACTTTTCTGTGAATCTAAGATGCATCTCTGGTTTCTACTTCTGAGGTGCTTTTAGCTTTGCCCATTTGTAGCAACTAAAAATGTTTCCAGACACTGCCATATAGCTTCCCAGTTTGTGTATGTCAGGCGACAGCAAAAGGAGGTAGTTTTCCCCTTTCCTAGCTAGGGAATCAATGCTACCAGCTACTTGCATAATAATAGTAGTGGCTTAAGTAATAAAAGTTGATGTATATTACAGAATTTATGTGTTGAGTTGCCAAACCAGACTGAGTCCACAATAAACAAAGACTATAACTCAGTTGCATAAAAAATTAATAATGGAATAATAAATCATCATTTCACTTTCACAAAACTATAATTTCACTGTTGTTTTCTCAATCATGGAAAGACAAGCTAATCCTTATTTGGAAGGCCAGGTGAGAGAGGATTATTGGATGAATGATAGCCAGTAATTCACGCCAGATCCCCAGTCAGCTGACTTAACTCTAGCACAGTAATTATCTGTGCTTGAGTCACAGTTTCCTCAGCCAGCCCATGTGTTGGTTGTATTTATCATGTGTTTAAGTCAACAGTTTTGTGGCTGGTGAACATAACTCTACATAAGTAAAAATCAAGAAAACTCTTGGCTGTCATTTCAAGCAGAGTAATACCTACCAAGCCAGTAATTTAAACGTTTTTGTGAGTTTTCTTTCTCTTGTATTTTATAAATTTATGTAGAAGCTTGTGGGGTAAATTATATTTTCAATATTTCAATATACAAATGAAATATAAAAAGTAAAATGTTTCAAGATCATTTATGTTCACCGGTTTACAGTTATAGGGATTTTCTGTTAGTTCTGCAAAGCTATTGTTCAACAATGTTTGAGTATCCCAGTATGTCTTTATAAAAGAGGAAAAATAGTTCATTAAAACAATTAAAAACTTAATAATGTGCCTTTTTTAAGCAATACTACCATCTCAACAAACGTTTACTGAGCTCATATGATTTCCAAAGAACTTGATTAAATATTGTGAGGAGCTACTATAAAATTAGAGTGCAATTTCTATATTCAAGGGATTAACATTGAGTTAGGGCATAAGGCAAATACAGAAATGACTGATATACTATAAATGCCCTAAGATATATTCAAACAAAGAACATTGTCCCAAGAGATTGTGTTGAACTGGAGAATTGGAAAGACTATGGATGTGTAACATGTGATGTGAAAGAGGTGTTTGACATGTGATGTGGTGTTTGACATGTGATGTGAAAGGATTGCAATCAATGAAAATGAGCTGGAAGGAAAAAAATTGCCTATGTGAGCAAATTAAAATGCAACGAGAGTACCAACTTCACATAGCTCTTAAAAAGTAATAAGTAGAACGTGTTGGCTAGTCACTTAGGTATACATTTGAAAAACAGGAGAAATCAACACTGCAAAAATAAACTGGACTCTATGAGGAAGGCCAGATGAAGGGTAACTGGGCTAAGCAATAACTGCAAATTCTTATCAATCAGAATGATAAGTCATCGAATTTGCATTTAAGAATAATGCTACCGGTGGGAGAAGAAAACTGGAGAGTGACCAATGGTCAGATTTTCCCAGGTTACCAGTAAGATATAATGAAGTTGAGCTTGCAAAAGTTGTGGTAAAATAAAGGTAGAAATAAATTCAAGAGACTTTGAAGAAGTAGATCCAGGTCTGATGTCAATTTGACTGAATATATAAAAAGGGAAAAAAACATTATCTGAATAAAGATATATGTTACTTGACAATTAATCCTTTCAATAAATATTTATCAACTACATAAGTTAATTTGTAACTTCATTAGAAATCTAATTAAGGTAGACATGATAAGTAACATTTTTTTAATGGTTTCTTAACTACTGGTGCTTTGGCTATTTGGGAGCAACTTTCATATATATAACATATATGATATATATACACACAGATTACAGATACATAGAGCTTCCCTGGGAGCTCAGATGGTAAAAAATCCACCTGCAAGACAGGAGACTTGGGTTCGATCCTAATACACACAGATTATATATGCATACAATTGCATATATAAATACACATATATGTATTCAGAAGGCAATTGCACCCCACTCCAGTCCTCTTGCCTTATGGATGGGGGAGCCTGGTGGGCTGTAGTCCATGGGGTCACTAAGAGTCGGACATGACTGAGCGACTTCACTTTCACTTTTCACTGTCATGCATTGGAGAAGGAAATGGCAATCCACTCCAGTGTTCTTGCCTGGAGAATGCCAGGGACAGAGGAGCCTGATGGGCTGCCGTCTATGGGGTCACAGAGTCGGACACGACTGAAGCGACTTAGCAGCAGCAGCATTCATTAATATATACAATCTATAATTTTAATCTCCATGGTCGTCAAAAACTAACTCCATTTTAGATACATTAGACAAACTATATGAAATTGCCACTATGCTATGGGAGGATCAAACCTTAAAAATAGTATTTATGATGGCAGTTTTCATGCTAATAGTATTAAAATTAATACAAAACATTTGCTGAATATTTTCCATGTTCCAAGAACTATTCTGAGGACATTATGTGAAATATCTCCTTGAAACATGACAGCAAGTCTATGAGAGAGAGACTATTTTCATCCTTAATTTATAACAAAGAGAAATTTAGATAAGTTGTTAAACTGATAGAGGGTAATAGAGAGACAACAAGAGACAACAAATTAGGCAGTTGATAGAAAATCTGTGTTGCTGATCTCTCCAGCAGCTACTCTACTAAGCAGTCTTTAAGATAAGGAAAGACAAATCCAGAGATGATTCACAGAAGAGCTTCTAGAAGAGTGGAGTGATGGTATAGGTCACATACAGAACAATGAATAGAACTTGGGAAGTTGTGTCTGGGAAAAAAATGTCTTAGACAGCAGTACAGGGCACAGTGTACATTTCTTAAGACTTGATCTAACAAGTCCTGTCTTGCTTCTAGAAAACAGACAACTAACGGAATTAAAGAAAAGCAGAATTTGGGTGAACTTAAAATAGTTCTGTAACAGCTAAAACTGTTCTGAGATAGGGTGAGCCCTATAAAGAGGCAGTTAGTTTCTCATACGTGAAATACTAAACTTGAATAACACTTAAAAGGGATGGTGTACAGAAGGTTCAAACCTCACAATAGGGTTACAAGTAGATGACATTTATATCCTAATTTAAAAATAAAAATCCTAATTTTAAATCCTAATTTTCCCTAAGTTAATGTCAACTAAGAGAATGAGCTCCTCAATAAATAGGAATTTATATGTTACTGTCAAAATAATAGTGCAATTTGTATTAGAGACATATTTTCAGGGCTATAGGATATAATTTGTGCAAAACACTTGACACATTCCCTAACATATAGTAAGTGCTCAAAAATATTGGCTGTTACTACATTTTTATTAACTCAGTCTTTCAGTTCAGTCTCTCAGTCATGTCTGACTCTGAGACTCCACGGACTGCAGCATGGCAGGCTTCGTTGTTCATCACCAACTCCCGGAGCTTACTCAAACTCACATCCATCAAGTTGGTGATGCCATCCAACCATCTCATCCTCTGTCATCCCCTTCTCCTCCCACATACAATCTTTTCCAACATCTTTTCCAAATAGTCAGTTCTCCTCAGGTGGCCAAAGTATTGGAGTTGCAGCTTCAGCATCAGTCCTTCCAATGAATATTCAGGACTGATTTCCTTTAGGATGGACTGGTTGGATCTCCTTGCAGTCCAAGGGACTCTCAAGAGTCTTCTTCAACACCACAGTACAAAAGCATCAGTTCTTCAACTCTCAACTTTATAGTCCAACTTTCACATCCATACATGACTACTGGAAAAACCATAGCTTTGACTAGATGGACCTTTGTTGGCAAAGTAATGTCTCTACTTTTTAATGCGCTGTCTAGGTGGGTCATAGCTTTTCTTCCAAGCGTCTTTTAATTTTGTGGCTGCAGTTACCATCTGGAGTGATTTTTGAGCCCCCCCAAATTAAGTCTGTCACTGTTTCCCCATCTATTTTCCATGAAGTGATGAGACCAGATGGCCATGATCTTAGTTTTCTGAATGTTGAGTTTTAAGCCAATGTTTTCACTTTCCTCTTTCACTTTCATCAAAAGGCTCTTTACCTCCTCTTCACTTTATGCCATAAGGATGGTGTCATCTGCATATCAGAGGTTATTGATATTTTTCCTAGCAATCTTGATTCCAGGTTGTGCTTCATGAAGCCCAGCATTTCGCATGATATACTCTGCATATAAGTTAAATAGGCAGGGTGGCAATATACCCTCTTGACGTACTCCATTCCTGATTTGGAACCAGTCTGTTGTTCCATGACCAGTTCTAACTGTTCCTTCTTGCCTGTATATAGATTTCTCAGGAGGCAGGTCAGATAGTCTGGTATTACCACCTCTTTAAGAATCTTACACAGTTTATTGTGATCCACACAGTCAAAGGCTTTGGCATAGTCAATAAAACAGAAGTAGATGTTTTCTGTGGAACTCACTTGCTATTTCAATTGTCCAACAGATGTTGCCAATTTGATCTCTGGTTTTTCTGCCTTTTCTAAATCCAGTTTGAACATCTGGAAGTTCACGGTTCACATACTATTGAAGCCTGGCTTGGAGAATTTTGAGCATTACTTTGCTAGCATGTGAGATTAGTGCAATTATGCAGTAGTTTGAACATTCTTTGGCATTGCCTTTCTTTGGGATTGGAATGAAAACTAACATTTTCCAGTCCAATGGCCACTGCTGAGTTGTCCAGATTTGCTGACATATTGAGTGTAGCATTTTCACAGCATCATCTTTTAGGATTTGAAGCAGCTCAACTGGAATTCATTCACCTCCACTAGCTTTATTTGTCATGATGCTTCCTAAGGCCCTCTTGACTTCACATTCTGGCTTTAGATGAGTGAGCACACCATCGTGGTTATCTGGGTCATGAAGAGGTTTTTTGTATAGTTCTTCTGTGTATTCTTGCCACCTCCTCTTAATACCTTCTGCTTCTGTTAGGTCCAGAAAATTTCTCTGTAAGTTTGCAAAAGATTTCTCTGTAAACTCCGGGAAATTGTTACAGACAGGGAGGCCTGCCGTACTGCAATCCATGGGGTAGCAAAGAATCGGACACGACTGAGTGACTGAACTGAACTGAACTGATTCAAATTTATTCACATGAATAAAAACGTTAAAATATAATCTCAAATAGGATATTTCTAAAATGGTCTACGTGTTTTAAAATATTTAAGTAAAGAGTACAAGCTAAACAAACAACTGTCTCTATAGAGATCACACCAATGTTTAAAATTAAGTGGATAACACCATGAAAAGCATTCTTTGTCTGCTCTTTTGACTTAATATTAACTACTTATTAAACTTTGTATTATTTTCCCCATAGTACCAGCCAAAGTATACATGATGAGGAGCATTAAACTGTCTGGTCCTTAGTGATATTTTGTGGTGATGGAGTGGTTTTAAGAACAATGTGCACATTATTTCCAGCTGTAAACAGATCACTCTGCATGCCGTGATAGGAGTGACTGGTATTTCCAGGTCTGTTTGATCATGCCATTACTAGCTGATTTTAACATAGAAATCAGAATTATTTTCTCTGTACCATGAGGTTACTCTGCTGCTGTGCACCTTTCATTCAATCACAGCTAAGGATAAACACATTAGCCAGGAATCAACTATCACATTCCTTTCAAAGCATCAATAAATTAGAAAGTTTCATATAACTACCCCTTCATGTTTAGCTTCTACAAAATAACTTTAATTAGTAAATATTATATTAGTGGAGGCTTCCCTGGTGGCTCAGACAGTAAAGCGTCTGCCTACAATGCAGGAGACCCGGGTTCAGTCCCTGGGTCGGGAAGATCTCCTGGAGAAGAGAATGGCAACCCACTCCAGTATTCTTGCCTCCACCCCAACCCTGAAAAAAAGGGCTTGTTATATTAATAGCTAATATTTATTGATCACCTTTTATATATCAGGTAATGTGCTAAGTGCTTTATATACATTACTTCATGTATCCCTGAAAATAGCTTTATGAAGTAAATATGTTTTACATCTGGTAATTATATAAATTATATAAATGATAGTTATTGGTGAAGGAGAGTATAATTCTTTTATGACATTATATAATAGTAGAAAATTAGAATTTAAATAAAATATAAAGCTCATATTCTTGAAAAGTAATGTGAGAATTTAACTTTTTAAGTTTGAGATTTGTTCAAATTTAATATTCAAGCATGGGGAACTCCTTTCCTCCAGTGGCACACAGGATAAGGGTAGGTTGGTGATGATCTTTTAAATTAATAAGGTGAAGTGTGGTATTTAGCAAGAAAAAAGGAGAACAAGAGATAAGATATATGCAAAATATATAAACATTCTTATTTTTCTAGATTTATTTATTGAAGAATTATCACATTGAAAAAGAATTAGGTATTTTCTGCTTAGTTCTAGAAGAATAATATAGAACAAATAAATGAATGTAGCTATAAACATTGTTTGATGTTATAAAATGTAAGAGATCCTAAATTCTATGTATATGATCTTTGAGAAAAAAAAAAAAGAAGGAAGGGAGAAAGGAGGAGAGAAAGGAAGGAAGGAAGGAAATGTGTCACATTGTAAGGTGAATGAGCTTCTGAAACGACCCAATTCATTTAAACGTAATGGTAACCCTGTATGCGAGATAGCAAAAGAGATACAGATGTATAGAACAGTCTTTTGGACTCTGTGGGAGAAGGAGAGGGTGGGATGATTTGGGAGAATGGCATTGAAACATGTATAATATCATATATGAAACGAATCGCCAGTCCAGGTTCGATGCATGATACTGGATGCTTGGGGCTGGTGCACTGAGACGACCCAGAGGGATGGTACAGGGAGGGAGGAGGGAGAGGGGTTCAGGATGGGGAACACATGTATACCTGTGGCAGATTCATGTTGATGTAAGGCAAAACCAAAACAATATTGTAAAGTAATTAACCTACATTAAAATAAATAAATAAATTTATATATATTTTTAAAAGTCTGTTAATTGACTATTACTTCATGGGAAATAGATGGGGAAACAGTGAAAACAGTGTCAGACTTTATTTTTTGGGGCTCCAAAATCACTGCAGATGGTGACTGCAGCCATGAAATTAAAAGACGCTTACTCCTTGGAAGAAAAGTTATGACCAACCTAGATAGTATATTCCAAAGCAGAGACATTACTTTGCCAACTAAGGTCCGTCTAGTCAAGGCTATGATTTTTCCTGTGGTCACGTATGGATGTGAGAGTTGGACCTTGAAGAAGGCTGAGCGCCGAAGAATTGATGCTTTTGAACTGTAGTGTTGGAGAAGACTCTTGAGAGTCCCTTGGACTGCAAGGAGACCCAACCAGTCCATTCTGAAGGAGATCAACCCTGGGATTTCTTTGGAAGAATGACACTAAAGCTGAAACTCCAGGACTTTGGCCACCTCATTTGAAGAGTTGACTCATTGGAAAAGACTCTGATGCTGGGAGGGATTGGGGGCAGGAGGAGAAGGGGACGACAGAGGATGAGATGGCTGGATGGCATCACGGACTCGACGGATGACAGTCTAAGTGAATTCCGGCAGTTGGTGTTGGACAGGGAGGCCTGGCGTGCTGCGATTCATGGGGTCGCAAAGAGACGGACATGACTGAGCGACTGAACTGAACTGAACTGAACTGAACATAAGGTAGAGACTCCTGTGGGATTAAAACTAAGAAATTGATAATGCCTCTTTGAAGCTGAATATCTTATATGATTTTTAGTACTTTAAACATCTGAAATTTTTTATAATAAAAAAAGAAAAAATAAAAATAAATAAAATTAAAAAAATAAAAACATGTTGTCAATGATTAATAACAGTGAAAGCAAAAATAAAAAAAGAAGAAGGTTTTTTTAACGTCTAAATGTCCAGGTGGTTTAACCTAGACAAACTTAAGGAAATTTTACTAATAGTAAGTAGTAACATTACGAAGAATTGATGACTTCAAACTGTGGTGTTGGAGAAGATTCCTGAAAGTCCATCGGACAGTAAGGAGACCAAATGAATCAGCCTTAAGGGAAATCAATGCTGAATGCTCATTGGAAGGACTAATGCTGAAGCTGAAACTCCAGTACTTTGGTCATCTGATGCAAACAGCCAACTCATTGGAAGAGTCCCTGAGGCTGGAAAAGATTTAGTGCACAAAGAGAAGAGGGCATCAGAGGATGAGATGGCTCGATGGCCTCATCAAAGAAATGGACACGAACTTGGGCAAACTTTTGGAGATGGTGAGGGACAGGGAGAGTGAGACATGACTGGGTGACTGAACAACAAAAACAAGTAGTAAAATTTAGAAAAATATTACTTTGCTGGCTTTGAAGGCAGAAATTTTAAGCCAATTGAATTTCCAAGATATGTTATATAGGGTCAAGAGTATGTGCCACCATTGTTGAATGTCTCAGGATACATATAAATAACATCACCACAACCAAGAACAACAAACTGGCTGAGTATGTAGCCTTTGATTATTTGGCTCAGTTATTTGTCTGTTTACTTGCTTTCTTTTCTTTCTGATGACTGCACTGTCCATTGAATTTAACATTGTTGTATTAATATTTTTTTTGATAATCAAAGCACAGAAATTGAAATATGAGAGTTCTAAGAAGGAATGTTACCCCAAGTTGTAACAAGAAGATGCACTCTAATCAACCAGGAATAAGACGGGCAGCTGCTCAAACCAGAAACCTAGGCAAACAAAAAGATATATATTCTAGGCTAAATGCCACATGAACATTCTGGTTTCAGGTAAAAATGTTGACATTTTCAATAAGCCCTTCAGTTCAGTTTGGTTCAGTCACTCAGCCATGTCTGACTCTTTGCAACCCCATGAATTGCAGCACGCCAGGCCTCCCTGTCCAAAACCAACTCCCGGAGTCCACCCAAACTCACGCCGATTGAGTCGGTGATGCCATCCAACCATCTCATCCTCTGTCGTCCCCTTCTCTTCCTGCCCTCTATCTTCCCCAGCATCAGGGTCTTTTCAAATGAGTCAGCTCTTCACATCAGGTGGCCAAAGTACTGGAGTTACAGCTTCAACGTTAGTCCTTCTAATGAACACCCAGGACTGATCTCCTTTAGGATGGACTGGTTGGATCTCCTTGCAGGCCAAGGGATGCTCAAGAGTCTTCTCCAACACCACAGTTCAAAAGCATCAGTTCTTCGGCACTCAGCTTTCTTTATAGTCCAACTTTCACATCCATACATGACTACTGGAAAAACAATAGCTTTGGCTAGACAGACCTTTATTGGCAAAGTAATTTCTCTGCATTTTAATATGCTATCTAGGTTGGTAATAACTTTTCTTCCAAGGAGCAAGCGTCTTTGAATTTCATGCTGCCACCATCTGCAGTGATTTTGGAGCCCCCCAAAATAAAATCTGTCACTGTTTCTTCAGTGAGTGCTGCAGAATTGATGCTTTTGAACTGTGGTTTTGGAGAAAACTCTTGAGAGTCCCTTGGACAGCAAGGAGATTCAACCAGTCAATCCTAAAGGAAATCAGTCCTGAATATTCATTGGAAGGGCTGATGCTGAAACTGAAACTCCAATAATTTGGCCACCTCATGAAAAGAACTGACTCATCAGAAAAGACGCTGATGCTGGGAAAGATTGACGGCAGGAGGAGAAGGGGACAATTGAAGATCAGATGGTTAGAGGGCATCACTGACTCGATGAACATGAGTTTGAGTAAACTCCAGGAGTTGGTGATGGACAGGTAGGCCTGGTGTGCTGCAGTTGGTGGGGTTGCAAAGAGTTGGATATGACTGAATGGCTGAATTGAACTGAATTGATGTTCTAGTCAGATACAAAATGAATAATACAAAGCCTGACCTCAAGGAATTTACACTCTGGGGCACGTAGCAGTCAGAGAAAAAATGTGAAGAGACCAATATCTGGGAAAAGGCACACTAGACTGCCTGTGAATTTGAAGGAACAATTCTAAAACTAAACTAAAATAAAATAATGTCTGGGAAACTAGTAGAAGAACAAGTGTAGACTCTCAATTGTCTAGGGCCAAGAGGAAGTAGCAGTAAGATTAGGAGAATATCACGTATCTTATATCTAACTTTGTTATGAAATACTGAAAACATTCTCTGTGAGGAAATCAGAAGCAAAGTCATTTATAAATGCCTTAAAAAATTGTATGTATGAATCCAGGTGTAAATGTGCTCTATCGTTTATATGACATCAACATTAAGAATTATTGCCTTAAGGACCAAATTCCAATATTGAGTATTAGTACTAACCAAGCTTATTCAGGTAGGTATTTTCAGAACACTGTGACTGCACGGTATACCTAATCACGACAGAAGTAAGGTGAAAAATGGAGGTTTAGTAATTAGTACGTCTTACTGAGTGAGAGGATAGAAGGTAAATTTCAAAGTTAGAATGTAGGAGTTTAGCAATAATATTAGCCCGACAATATCAGAGGATGAGATGGTTAGATAGCATCACCAATTCAGTGGACATGAATTTGAGCAAATTTGGGGAGATAGTGAAGGACAGGGGAGCTGGGCATGCTATAGTCCCTGGGGTTGCAAAGAGCTGGACACAACTTAGTGACTGAACAATGAACAACAGCAAAGCCTATTATTTATTGGGTACTACTTTATCTAGCTCTGTGCTAAAGGTATTTATAGTTTTAGTCAATCTTCAACAATTTTATAAGGCCTATCTCTTATAATCATGTCCATTTGAGGGTTAATTAACTTGCCCTAGTCAGCAAGGACAATTGCTTACATATGAGTGAAGGTGTTTGAAACCCAAAGTTCATACTCATATCATACAAGGAAGGTATTAAGTTGAACCACATGAAATTATCAAATTAATGTTGACCTAAAAATAATGGCAATTTCATATGGTATAAACTAATCAAAGCAACTGTCAGAATAGTCAGTAATATCTTGAAAGGCTATTTACACTCTAAGATAATTTATAATGGGTAATTCAGAGTTATCTAGTCTGTCTCACTCCTAGAATGGAATTTTCTTGGATGATAAAAAATCTCAGACTAGTTCAGGCAAGTTCTCACTAGAGGAAGAGAGAACTCTTAATTCCTCCAGGAACATTTGGAATACTGGAAGAGCATGGTCCATGGCTGAAATTGCAGATCTATTATTGCCCTGTCATGGATTTATTCTGGTTGATTTATTTGCTATTTATTTTAAATCATGATATGGATTGACTTAACTATGTTTTCCATTTACACTTTAAATTTTTTATGTCTAGTTATGGAAAACAAAACTTTGCTACACACACACACACATACACTACATACACTTACAAGATTAGTTACTAGCAAATTTAAAAAAAAAATACAAAAATCCAGGAGAGAGATTGATGAAATCTTCTTTGGCTGCTAAGTTTATAGGTTTCGGTAAAGCTACTGATGAAATTAAGCAACATGGAATCCTTTATTTCCCAACATATAAAAGAACCAGAAAGGACGGTTTATTGATCACTCAGTCTAGACATATTTGTGGTGTGATAGGGAAGATTATACTAATGATGAAGTTGGAAGATCTAAGTCTTATTTCTCTGTGACTTAGGCTCAGGAAAATTGAGTAATTTACCATGAGTCTCTTTAAAATTAAATTAGAACTGGTAGTAATAATACCTCCATTTTATTAAAGTTGTGAGGTTCAATGGAAATGTATAATGAAGATATATCTTCAATGTGACTGTAGTCTAGATCAACTGATATCCATTATGTATATATTAAAACAATAGGATATGTTCAATTTCTTTTAGAATATTTATAATATGCTATGTTTCACTGAAAATTCAACTGTGTTACATTTTGATAAATTTAAATTGATCTGCTTAGGAAACATGCATCAAAGAATAGACTTTTTAAAATAGTTTCCTAAATGGATAGTATTTCATTTAAAACAAACAAACTTAAAGATGGATAACTGCTGAACTTCTAAATTCTCATCTTCTAAACTGACTGTGATTGAAACTCAATCTATAATAATTTGTGCATACACCTTAAGGAAATACTTTAGTCACATCTTTATTATAAATTCCAGATACATTTCTTCTCATGATAAGTTTCTTTAGAAAGTATTTATTACATCAGTTTGGTGTGGCTTAAATAAATATCCTTTGAAATCTCTGCCAAGTGAACTTTATTTTCTATCACCTGAATCATCTGAGTAATATACTGATTAAGGATGAGTGTTGTCTGAATTCAGACTTTCAGTCCTAGCCCTAAATTAAATCAGTCTCTTGTACCTAAGGTAAAGACATTTCAGAATAGCTCTATCTTTTCCTATAATAATCTAAAGAAATCAAATTTAAATTGAAAATTCATTGTCTGTTTGCAGTTTCACTTATGAAACTGAGTCTTTTAGGGTGTAAAAAGTCTGAGTCACCAAGATCATTAAGGAGAATGCAAATTCATTACCAGAACTATTAATACTAAGTTGCACCCATTTTATTGTGTGAGTAACAAGTTTCCTCCCTCCAGATGCTTTTCCTGATAGTACAAGTAGATATTTGCTGTAGAGAATCTGATAATTGTGTCTTGTGTCATGACTGTTTATGTATTGATCTATTTCCTTAACAGATATGAAAATCTTTGAAAACAAATTAAGTGTATGTCTCAATTTAGAGTTCCACAAAGAAAGTATTTAAATAATATTTGTGATTAGGAAACTAATTATGATATTCAAACAGCAAGGATAATTAACTTATTAATAATTTAAATAAGTGAACTTTTATCCAATTAAGCATTTACATTTGCTATAAGTGACAAAGGATAATATAAATTATTTAACAAGAAATATATTCACTAATATTGAGAGAAGGTGAAAAAATACACCATATTGAATTATTTGCCACTTCTTAGTTAGTTCTATGTTAACTGTAGTTTATTTATTGAATTGGAATAAGGAATAATTTTCAGAAATCCTCAATTCCACCCTTCTGGTCAATTCCTTAGACTTTCTTTAACAAATTGATAACACTGTTTTCAGTTTCTGGTCTTGGAACCACTGTGGATCTTTCAGTAGATCTATGTGAACACAATTCTTTGTTAAAATAATGCTAAGACATAATTGGTCTCTTTTGTGTCTCTTTCACGCTCATCTTCTTAAAAGACCCAGAAAGATTGTATGGGGAGGGAGGTGGGAGGGGGGTTCAAGATTGGGAACACGTGTACACCCGTGGTGGATTCATGTTGATGTATGGCAAAACCAATACAGTATTGTAAAATAAAGTAAAATTAAAAAAAAAAAAATTAAAGAGTATAGTGGAATTTTCCAGAAGTTGTGACACATGATGATGACATCTATTTGGCTGATAATGGATGGTAATAATTGTCTATTTTTGTATTTTAAAACTATCAAGAGTATAAAGGGGTCTTCAGAACAAAAGGCATAAAAACCTACTACTATAGATAGTATTCAGTGAGCAATACTATAATAGGAAGTTAATACAACTATGTTACTTGATATTTACTTCCTAAGATGCAAGATCCTGGTCTTCCAAAATCATAATAGTTGCTTTTTGAGAATAACTGAGAGTTGCCAGATGATTCTAATCAAAATGGTAGACATGCCTCTTAAAAATTTGTTTGCCAAAAGAGAAATTCACATATTAAGGGAAAATTATTTTTCTTATATTTAGTACAGATTACAAACTTTTTAATTTCAATGGCTCATCTTTTGTTTTCAAACAGATGAAAGACAAATGTGTCATCTTGTCAATCCCAAACCAATAGAAGTTGTATCTCTTACCCCAGACCCAATATTCGTTTAACCATAGATATGTCATACAGAAATTGAAGTAAAATATTAATTTATTTTGAAAACAAATCTGGAACAGCAGTTTCTTCTCCACTACTTAAAATATGTTCCTTCAAGAGAAAGGAACATCATGTCCGAAGCACCGGCTTCCTCATAGTGAAAACTTGGAGGGATCACTTTCTGCCATGGTGACAATATCCAGATCTGTATTACTTCATCAAAGAAGCAGATCCCTTGCCATTGGCCAAACTTGAGTGTTCCAAGTATCATATCATGAATTTTTTACAGGAAAATCACTTCTTAAGGACAGATGAACATGCCTGGGTATACTTTCAGGTTTTCAGTGTCATATTTATTGCCTAATAAACAGGCATCTTATTTTCTTTCTCCAGATGGTTTGAGAAATTACCATCAAAGAAAATGAAACAACGCTCATTTTTATTACTAACGGTCAAAACTTTTTTTTTTTTATTATTTTTTTTTAATCTGGTGGCTACCACTGCTTTGATTAAAGTTTTTATAAGTTTTCAGTCACAAAAGTACTCTTGTTGTTTAGTCACCGAGTCATGTTCAACTCTTTGTAATCCCATGGAGCGCAGTCTGCCAGACTTCCCCGTCCTTTACTGTCTCCTGGAGTTTTCTCAGATTTATGCCCATTGAGTCAGTGGTGCCATCCAACCATCTCATCTCTGTCATCCCTTATCTTCTCCTGCCCTCAATCTTTCCCAGCATCAGGGTCTTTTCCAATGAGTTGGCTTTGTATCAGGTGGCCAAAGTAGTGCAAATATAATACAAAAATAATACAAAATATAGAATAATAAAAATTACAAAAAAGTGATACAAAGTAGTACATCATAATACAAAAGTACTCTGAAGATATACAATTACAAAGCATTGCTAAAAAATATTGCTTTTGAATTATCTGACTGGTTCAACCCAGTGGATGATAATCAACATTCTTACTGTCCTTTCCAGATGCCCTTTACTGCTGGGCCACTCTGAGAGCTGGAAATGTTTTGCATTACACCTTGACTTCTTTAGAGAATTGCCTTAAGTGATGTCCATTTTCCTGGGAGGTACACTGGCCTTTACTAGAGGCCACCATTGATACCGTGGTGCCAAACCTCTGCACCCTTGAAATTTTCTCTGTGATTTATACTCTACTAAAGTCTCCCCTGGTGGCTCAGAGGTTGAAGTATCTGCCTGGAATGCAGGAGACCAGGGTTCAATCCCTGGGTCGGGAAGATCCCCTGGAGAAGGAAATGGCAACCCACTCCAGTACTCTTGTCTGGAGAATCCCATGGAGGGAGGAGCCTGGTAGACTACAGTCAATGGAGTTGCAAAGAGTCGGACATGACTTCACTTTCACTTTCACTTTCAAAGTTCTAAAGAAGACTGGGTATGACTTACAAACATGAGCAACTCACTAAGTTGATTACCTCACTAAGTATCTCTGCCTACAGTTTTATTAACAACATTGTTGTTTAGTTGCTAACTCATGTCTGACTCCTCTGGGACTCCAGGGAATGTAGCCAGCCAGGCTCCTCTGTCCATGGGATTTCCCAGGCAAGAACACTGGCCTGAGTTGCCATTTCCTTCTTCAGGGGATCTTCCCGACCCAGGGACTGAACTAGAATCTCCTGCATTGGCAGGTGGTTCTTTACTGCTGAGCTACCTGGAAAGCCTCTAAACAATGATTTTAATCTATTAATCATCAGAAGATTCCTTGAGCCCTCATTGTGTGTCTGACAGTATAAGGTGCTGGGGAGAAGGGTACAATTAAACAAAAGACCCCTGCCTTTGTGAAGTTTAAATTCTAGGGAGTGAAACAGACAAAAACACAGAAGCAAACACAGTGAATCTCCATTTGGTTGTGACATGAAGGAAAGTAACAGGGACTAAGTTATTAATAGGAAGAGAATTGCTTTAGATAGAGTAGGCAGCAAGGGCCTTTTTATAAGATATCCTCAAAAAAAAAAAAAAAAGAGTGTATAACTATCATAGCATAATATACCATTCAGAGCAAAAGATAAACTCAGACAGCATCTGCTTGTAACAGTGAAGATTTGCTTCAGTCAGACTTGGAAGGGCTTGCAATCATCGGGTTCATAAAGGATGTGATAGCTTACAGTAAACGATGTCAAATTCATGATCTCAGAAGATTTAGCTTTGGGACCAAGGACCAGGCTTTATTTCTCGTGATAGCAGAGTTTGTGTAGCAGAGTTTTATTAAAGTATTAAAGGGGACAGAGAAAACTTCTGACACAGACATCAGAAGGGGGCTGGAGAGTGCCCCCACTCACTAGTCTCATCAAGGCCTTATAAACTATTGCCAGACCCACTAGCACAACAAGCATCTTATATTAACAAAATTAGAACTAACAATACAAAGGTCTTACCAGACCCACTCCCACAATAAACTTCTTAAGATAACAAGATTACTCAGAATGTTCTTGTTAAGGAAAAACGTGTCCTCGAGCAAGATATATTGTTATATTGACTAAGACAAAGCAATGTAAGAAAAAAAAAGTTTGTCCTTTTATGCTTGAGAGCCCCAGACCCCTTTCTCCTCCTTGGTGATCCTGCACTTCTTAGCAACCTACCTAGGAACTGACTCTCTCCGATGGATACCTCAGGTCTGAGCTCTGAACAAACACATGTAATGATTATATCTTAGTGATGATGCTCTGATTAAAGAAGGAGAGAAAAGGAAGAGAGAAAAAGTGCTCATGTCAGTACAGACATCCTGAAACAAGAACAGAGTAAAACACACAAAAGATAATCCAGGCAAGTCAGACCTGTAGACTATTCTACATGACTTCGCTGGTGGCTCAGACAGTAAACAGTCTGCCTGCAATGCAGGAGACCTGGGTTCAATCCCTGGGTCAAGAAGATCCCCTGGAGAGAGAAATAGCAACCCAACTCAGTATTCTTGCCTGGGGAATCCCATGAATAGAGGAGCCTGGAAGGCTACAAGTCCATGGGATCACAGATAGTCAGACACAACTTAGCGACTAAACAACAAACGACATAATAAGAAACTATAGTCCTATGAGATAAATGCATTGAGCCTTTATGTGTGTATATGTGTCTATGTATCTGTGTGTTTATGTATAGTGCATGTATCTGTATATATTTGATCCATCTTAGAGATCTTTGTTTTTTGACAGAGGATTCTTGTGTGTGTGTGTGTGTGTGTGTATGTGTGTGTGTGTGTGTGTGTGTGTGTTTGTATACACTTGGTCGCTCAGTCATGTCCAAGTCTTTGTGACCTCATGGACTATAGCCCGCCATGCTCCTCTGCCCATGGGGATTCTCCAGGCAAGAATACTGGAGTGGGTTGCCATGCCCTCCTCCAGGGAATCTTCCCAACTCAGGGATTAAACATAGGTCTCTTGCATTGCAGGTGGATTCTTTACCATCTGAATCACCAGGGAAGCCCATGAATACTGGAGTGGGTAGCCTATCCTTTTGGCAGGGGAGCTTCCTGAACCAGGAAATGAACTGGTGTCTCCTGCATTGCAGGTAGATTCTTTACCAAGTGAGCTACCAGGGAAACCATATTCATAAATTCCCATATTAAGAAACACTTTGAAAAAAAAAAAAAAAAAGAAACACTTTGTCCTGTATAATATATAAAGGCATACAGGAACAAAAACAAGCCTTACCAAATTACTACATTTCAACTTTTGATGCCTCTAATGCCTAAAATCAGGTCATCATATTCTTTTTTGGCAGAATTTCATTCTGAGGCTTAATTCTGTCTTGTAGTATTCATTTTATTCATGAACCCTTGGACCACCGGCATTCATTTGTCATATCCTAGTAAGAAGGGTATTTCTATGAGCAGGCATTGGACTTAACTGAGTCTCAGGGAATTTGTTCTAAGCTTTAATCCCAAAACTTTTAGCAAAAGATATAATTAATAGTGATATTCACAGTAAGAATATAGAATCTCTTAAGTAAATTTGTCTTCATGAGACATATAGTACAGAGATGAGAACTATGCTGGGGAAATTTAATATTGCTTCCAAATCCAATGTTCAAAGAATTCTCATTCTGGCTATGTGTTATCTTTAATTCAGTTCAGTTCAGTTGCTCAGTCACGTCTGACTCTGTGACCCCATGAACTGCAGCACGCCAGGCCTCCCTGTCCATCACCAACTCCCGGAGTCCACCCAAACCCATGTCCATTGACTTGGTGATGCCATCCAACCATCTCATCCCCTGTCATCCCCTTCTCCTCCTGCCCTCAATCTTTCCCAGCATCAGGGTCTTTTCCAATGAGTCAGCTCTTCGCATCAGGTGGCCAAAGTATTGGAGTTTCAGCTTCAGCATCAGTCCTTCCAATGAATTCCCAGGACTGATCTCCTTTAGGATGGACTCCTTGCAGTCCTTGGATCTTCCTGCAGTCCAAGGGACTCTCAAGAGTCTTCTCCAACACCACAGTTCAAAAGCATCAATTCTTCTGCACTCAGCTTTCTTTATAGTCCAACTCTCACATCCATACACGACCACTGGAAATACTATAGTCTTACCCCAAGATAGTAAATATGTTTGCATCCCTCATAGTTATCTGTGATAATTAACAAATCTGCTTACTTTTGATTGAAATATGCATAAACTACTTTTTAAAATATTCTATTCTTATACATTGATGCTTAAGAGCTTGAAATATTAATGTATTTTACATGTACATTTTATTCAATATTGGGGTGGATCGATCATTTCTGTTTATTGATGAATTAATTTAATCTCTTCTCATTCCAAAGAAATTAAAGCAGTTGTCATGTACATTTTCCATTACATCTCATTGTTTCCAGCTAGGATTGATAAAAGTCACAGATGAATCACTATTAACTGTGTGTATTGTACTAATTTAGAATCTTACTCATTAGTTATCATGCTATTCATCTCCACCTTCAATTTTAAAGAAATCCTAGAGGCAAAAATTACTGTTGAACAGCTCATGTATTTCAGCAAGTATATAAGAAACAATATTTAATTTAGGCGTTCATTCCATTTCAGCTGTAAAAATAACAAAACCAATGAACAAAAAGCTTAAAGTACCATAAAGTATTCTATTATACTAGCAACTTTATATTTCATGAATGTCATTACGAAATAAAAGAAAGGAAATTAAATTAAGTGAACTAAAAAACAATTAAGTAATTCATATATCATCCTACAGGCTAATCATTAATTTATCAGTGTTAAGAAACTTGAAGAGATTTCCTATGTATACCAGCTTATTTCTTTTTTCTATCTCCATTTATGAATATTTCATTCATATCTCTTCTTTACATTATTGATGTTTTTCATTGTTCATTAACTTTAACATTCTAAAGAATAATTTTGAAACTCTTCTAATTGACAATTTTCATACTTGTTTACTGCAAGCTGTATAAATCTACAAATATCTTCAGGCAGTCCTGAACTATCGTGGATTCTTACAGCTATCATATTTTTTTCCTTTTTTAGAGACAGCAAAATATTGTGAATAATTATTTGGCCCATTTGATGCCATATTTTCATCTACTTAGTAATCCATCACACATCACCTAGCAATCTAATTTTTGGAGCAGGAACTAATAACTGGTGAGACCTTGGAACATAATTTCTAGAGAGAAGTTAAATGAGTTTCACATGTAAGAATAGAAAGCAAAGGAATCTAGGGTACCATAAGAATGTACTGCAAAGTAAAAGCACCTTAAGAGACATTCACCAAAGAAGATATATAGGTGGCAGGTAAAAATACAAAATATATGCTTTGGGCTGGCCAAAAGTTTGCTTTGATTTTTAAGTAAAAATAAAAGACATAATTTTATTTTCAGCAAGAATTTTATTGAACAATATATTCAGTTTTGTTCCACTACCTTCTGCCATTTTTCAAGCAACTTCAAAATTCAATCTTTCCCAAACTTCATATATTTTTAATCAAAGAATAATTTTCAAAGCTTGATTTGGATATTTGGAGTACATCAGTTTTCTCCTGTGTAGTGTAATGTTAATTGTCCTCAATTAATGTTTTGATTTGATAACTATCAACTTCAGCTGGTCTACTAAACTGTGGAGCACCATTCAGTGAGAAACTTTGCAAATGACTTCAATCAGTCAGCACCTTTTCCATACTTTGCACAAGTCTTTTTTGCATTTCATTTGCATTTTTACCTTTCTTGCAATAATCTTTTCTTTTTTTTTTTTGTATTTCAGTTGCATGTTTACCTTTCTTGAAACAGTAAAGCATAATATGCCAAATGTTGCTTATTTCCTTCTATCTTCAATATTAAAATGGCTATGCAAAAATTCATCAATTTAGATTTTTTTAACCATGTACACTGATAAGACAGCTGTCACAATATAATCCATCAAAATTGTTTAGAATGATGTTAAAGACAACTAAAAATCACAGCAGATGGTGACTGCAGCCATGAAATTATGACACTTGCTCCTTGGAAGAAAAGTTATGACCAACCAACTCAGCATATCAAAAAGCAGAGACATTACTTTGCCAACAAAAGTCCATCAAGTCAAAGCTATGGCTTTTCCAGTAGTCATGTATGGATGTGAGAGTTGGACTGTGAAAATAGCTGAGCACCAAAGAATTGATGCTTTTGAACTGATGTGTTGGAGAAGATTCTTGAGAGTCCCTTGGACTGCAAGGAGATCCAACCCGTCAATCCTAAAGGAAACCAGTCCTGAATATTCATTGGAAGGACTGATGCTGAAACTGAAACTTCAATATTTTGGCCACCTGATGTGAAGTATGGAGTCAGTGGAAAGGACCCGAATGCTGGAAAGATTGTAGGCGGGAGGAGAAGGGGATGACAGAGGATGAGATGGTTGGATGGCATCACGGACTCAATGGACATGAGTCTGAGTAAACTCCAGGAGTTGGTTTTGGACAGGGACGCATGGCGTGCTGCAGTCCATGGGGTTATAAAGAGTTGGACTCGACTGAGCGACTGAACTGAACTGAGAGATAACTAAGCACTACTAGAGCCATCTTATGGGAAAAAAATAATAATAATAATAAGCAAACCTTTTGGCCAACCCAATATATTGTCATTGCTGTTGCTGTTTAGTTCCTAAGTCATGTCTGACTCTTTTGCAACACCATGGACTATGGCCCATCAGACTTTTCTGTCCATGAGATTTCCCAACAAGAATACTGGAATGGGTTACCATTTCCTTTTCCAGAGAATCTTTTCTGACCAGTGATTGAACCTGCATCTCTGCATTAGTAGGTGAACCCTTTACCACTGAGCCACTGGGAAAGCCAACCCAATATATAATATATATTAAATAAAAAAGCATTAGGACTTAATAAAATATATTCATTCATATTGATTTCAACTTATAAATAACTTGATCATGCTAAATCAATTAGATAAATTTAAAGAACTCCATCTTCTATCATTCAGTGACTTTAAATGTCCATAGAATTCATCAATATATTCTTTATTTATGCCAATACCACTAACTTGAGACCTGTTATTTAATTATGGATCTTGGGAGAGAAGTAGTTAGGCTTTCATATTCACTGATCATATTTCCGTAGAGAACATTTAACTCATGGGATGTTTCTATATAAAAATGCTCAATTTATTTTGAAGAGCCATTACTCACTGAAGTGGTTTTGGTTGCAAAGGGATCTTTAATTAATTTCTTATTGCATCTGTGCAAAAGAAATGGCTGACAGAAAAAAAAAAAAAAATCAAACCTGTAACCTGTCATCCTATCATTTCAGTTTCATTCCTGAGAAACTTGACTCCTATTTAAAGTTTATTCATTACACTTAAATTCTCTGAATTAACATTGTGTCTGTTACACATGTCCACCTAATATTTTAGCAAGAATTTATGGGAATTTGTTACACTATAAGTTAAAGCATAGGGAATAAAAGGGAATAGAGTTGATGAAATCGATAAAGCACGTGAAAGAGCTCCAAATGCAAATTGTGCCAAATCACAGATTTGCGTAAATTTAACATTCTTTAAAATAATGTGTCAGGCAATAAACAATTCAGAGACAGGAAGGGATGGAGCCTGGCTGGGTCAGGATTCAACCAAAGAAGCAGAACTAATAGAAGATACAGAACGTGTGCCTGTGGGTGAGACGGGAGGAGGCGGCAGGGGGCGGGGGGGTGGGGAGGGGCGCGGCTCATGGGGGAGAGAGGGAAAGAGAGAAGAAAGGAAGTTTTTACCATCGATCACTTGAGTGATTGCAGGGGCTGGCAAAGTAAGTCTACAAGTCAAAAATCTCTAGGGCAGACTATCAGGAAAGGCAGACTAGCATGACGAGGCAGTCTGCAGCTACTACCCAGAGATTATTTTTCCTCAAGGAAACCTCAGCTCAGCTCTTTGTGTGTGTGTGTATGTAAATAAAATTATACATATAATTTTATGTATTTACTTATTTAGGCTCTGCTGGGTCTTCTTTGCTGCATGGGCTTTCCTCTCATTGCAGAGAGTGGGAGCTCGTTGCTAGTCGTGGCGCACAGGCTTCTCATTGCCGTGGCTTCTCTTTTGGAGAGCAGGAGCTCTAGGGCGCTCAGCTCAGTAGTTGCAGCTCTCGAGTTCTGCAGCACAGGCTCAGGAGTTGTGGCACATGGGCTTAGTTGCCCCATGGCATGTGGCATCTTCCCAGATCAAACCTGTGTCTGCTCCACTGGCAGGCAGATTCTTTACTGCTGAGCCACCATGAAGCCCCTCAGCTGTGCTTTTAAGGTCTTTCAAGTGACTGAAACAGACCTATGCAGATTTTCTAGGGTAATCTCTCTTACTTAAATGGTGCTAGTAGTCAAGAACCTGCCTGCCGGTGCAGGAGACATACGAGACACGGGTTCTATCCCTGAGTCAGGAAGATCCCCTGGAGGAGGGCATGGCAACCCATTCCACTGTTCTTAGGGATTCCCTGGTGGATCAGATTGTAAAGAATCTGCCTGGGTTTGATGCCTGGGTCAGGAAGATACCTTGGAGAAGAGAATGGCAAGCCACTCCAGTATTCTTGCCTGGAGAATTCCATGGACAGAGGAGCCTGGTGTGCTATAATCTGTGGGGTCACAAACAGTCACAGACATGACTGAGTGATTAACACTTTCACTAAAAATCAACTATTTATGGATTTGAATTATATCTATGAGCTACCTTCATAAAACTACCTGTGCTCATATTTGAATAATTGGAAACTGCAGTCTAACCACGCTGACACGTAGGAAAGACCGACCTGTCCTGTTGAAGAGTCCAGGTCCCACACAGAATGGGATCCACTGATCAAGAAGGTAGAACCTGGTCACTTGGTGTTTTCATTCCTGTGAACAAACAGACGTATGGAAGAGTTTGTCTCATTCATAGATATACTGCAAGAGTACCAAAAGGAGCTAGGGTTTCTGCTACAAATAGGGAAAAGGAGGATTATACTTTGAACCCAAGGCATTCACTAGGCCATTGCTTAGTGTTTTCATTTCCAGTGCTATTTGTAAGTGGACCATTGTAGCAACCCCAGTTCAACAAATGTGAAGTGACTGATGGCTAAACAGACAGTATTCAACTAACTCTTCAGGATTGGGGCTTTAAGACAGACTGGTCTTTTCCTTGAGGGCTGTGGGATAAATTTGACTTTGTGTGTGTGTATGATACTCAGGATTTTTTTTAATTCAATGGAGCTCATGAAGGACATCTCTTGTGTTTACCATAAAGGCTCACCTTCGCTCTAACTGTAACAATCAGTTTCATAGGGGTGTACCCGAGAGCATCTTGCTTTAGCCCTAGCAAGAATCTCTTAGTTTCTCTGCCTGTCTTCTTTGATGGGGTGAGGAGAAACTGCTCCAGGTGCTACACATTTACAGAGGTTAACACCCTTTGGCTCTGTCCTTGACCAGTGGGAGATGGAAGCCAATGGGTAAAAGTTTTTCTTTTCCTTCCCACAGGCACACAATGGTAAAGTGCCAGTGGGTGAAGCTCCTGATGACTGAAGTGATGATCAACTTTTACTTCATTTCCTGTTTCACTTTCCTCATCTCCAACTTCTGTTCTTTGGGGTCTCAACAGAACCCAGAGAAGCAGGAAATGAGATTAAATAATCTGTGTACTACACTCTGTATGCTTTTTGTGGGAGAAAAAATAATTATAAACCAAGGAAACATCTCTCTAGGAATAAGAGCAAAATATCCACAAATTTTATTCTAATAAAATATTTCTCCATTAATTAACTTGTAAGACCCCACCATTTGAATAACCAGCATAATTCACAAGCAAGTTCACAAATGTTTATATATTGTAAATATCTTATTTTTAAGCAAAGAGGCAACAGTCTAGTTCCTAAAATAAGACTCTACAAATATTAGAAGCTTTAGAAAAGTTTGCCAATATTACAGCATAGGAATTTAATCAAATTCACCTCCATTTATATGCATGAAAATCATCATTTAACAGAAAACTTTCATCTCTTTTGTCAGTTATATAAAAAATCATGTTTATTTTTGCCAAAATTTAGAATATGTTTAAAATAACACAATCTTATTATAAATTATGTTGCTTTTGAAGTCTGTTATCTAATATAAAGCATATTTTCCATTGGTTTAGGAGAATAGCATTTTGTTGCCCATGAAGAAAAAAGACTCAGTCATAATACAGCATTTTTTCTAAACCAAATCACATTAGTACTTCTCAAAAAGCATTCCTTTATCAAAGTGAAAATTAGCTCAATATATTTGCTTTAACTTGTTTTAAAACTTCTTTGAAACCTGTGTTATTTCAAACATTTTTCTAGGATAGCTCATTTGGGACAGTTCATTTACCATCAAATGTTGCCTTGAAATTTTCTTCATCTGTGGCATTGTAGAAAAGACTGTCCCTCAGCTTATCTTACAGGGCTCTGAAGGACAAAACACCCTGCTTTGTGAGATTTAAATTCATGCCTTTTTATTCCTTCTCTTTGCTCTGTTTGCCTCACTCCAACCAGAAAATTTAAGATGAGGCAGCCTGTAGAAAAAAGGCTAGCAAACTATAAGTATCAAGGAAGGAAAAAAAAAAAAATCTAGTGAACATATGAAATAGCATTTTATAGGCGTTCTAATTCAGGAATCGTGCTCTATTCTTGAAATTTATCCAACTGGCTAAGATTTCCCTTTATGAGTCTAAACCCTGACATCTAGACCACGGGTAAGCATATAATTGTAGGATCTTCCGATTTCAGTAGAGGAAGGAAACTGCTCAGCCAGATGGACGTCAATTGTGCCGGAATTGTTGCTGAAAAGCTACTCAGCTCCAGCGGGAAGGAAAATGTGCTGTTGCTAAGCTACTGATAGGCTTTGCCCTTCCTCTGCTTAATGGGCAGTCACTGGGTCAAGGCACAAAGATGACGTTAAAGCTGACCGTTCCCTGCTGATTGAATGGTGACATAGGAAGTGGCTAAGTGTTTCCTTTAGATCAGCTATTACCCCTTGCTATTCTCTAACCTTCACTTCTGGGGTGAAGGGTGGGAACACAGACACTCCTTAGTGTGATGCGAGCCTGGAGATGCAAGGCATGGAAGATTTGGTAACGGTAAAATTCGCAAATACAATACCTTTAGATATTAAAACTAGAAAAAGAATGCATTTTAAAGTATTTAAAAGAACTTATATTAAAAAATGTTGGGGGCAGGAGAGACTATACCAAATACACTGAAGTTTATCACTTTTACTTGCCCATGTAATTTTTCCTAATGGTAAAACATTGGACAGACTTATCCTTGGACTTTTGTTCAAATTTAACATGCCACCTCTGCCTGGGAATAACAAAGTCATCCTCAGAAATTAATAGACACAGCCTCAAGGCCTGGAATATGCAGAATCCTGTACTTAATTTCAATGTGTCTGATTTTTATGGGTTGTCTCTGGCCCAGTCACACACCGCAACACATCTTAGTGCTTAAGTTCTGGAATCCACTGCTATCAAAGTGCTACACTTTGCCCTTACAGTTACTAGCCCTGTTTTACTCTCAGATTTTTAATGAGTTCTTGATGATTTCAAAAGTTCTGGTTGAAGAAAGATTTAAGATGCCCCCTTTGCAGCTGGGGGCTTCCTGGAGGCTCAGACAGTAAAGAATCTGCCTGCAATGCAGAAGACCCAAGTTCATTCCCTGGATTGTGAAAACTGCCTGGAGAAAAGAATGACACCCCAATCGAGTATTCTTGCTGGGAAAATACCATGGACAGAGGAGCATGGTGGGTTACATTCCATGTGTTCACAAAGAGTCAGACCCAACTGAGCAATCAACACTTTCTTCTTCTTCTTTTCAGCTGAATAGGAAAGAGAGAAGTATCTTCAATCTTGGGGTTCCTACTATGTGTGAATATTGTGCTAAGAGCTAGGCCTACAGGAGAGGACACAGGAAATGTGTAATGGTTACTATAGTGTTTACAGTCAGGCAGAGTCTGAAACTGGACTCATACTGACGTTATCATTGGGATGACATTTAATAAAAGTTGGGGAAAGTCTATTTTTAAGATGTTAGATGTGTTGAGCACTGGGATGGGAACTGTGCTTTTACTTTTTTATCCTGTGAGAGAGTTGTCCACTGATAGTTACTATTAAAAATTGTACTGGTGAGGACATTGTCATCAGGCAGTAGCTTTCTTGCAGCTGTTTAGGAAATTACTGAAATGATCATTATAAAACCACTAGCTATAAGACAAATATCTTCGTAAATTCCTAAAGAATTGGTGACAAGATAAGACATTTCTTAAAGGCCAGACTTAGTGCAGGTGAAGTTATGCTGTTTTCACAGTTGTATAATTCATTCTCAGTGAATCATCTGGATCTTAATGTATTGGGTTTCCTAGATTTTCTGTTGTGTAGTTATTAAAGCTTATGAAGATGACTGCTGTAGTTCTGACCTAAAACAAATAGAAGGGAAGAAAAATAAAGCCATTGAGTTCTAACACACACATGCATGCACATATCCCCCACACTTCACACTCCAAGAGGGAAGAATGGGAAAGGGAAAGGAATAACGGGCTACTTCCTGTACCAGTATGAGTCAAAGGCAGATAGTTTGTTTGGGCACCAAATAATGCTGATTTTTAAATGTCTCCTGATTTAGTCATTGTAGCACTCTGGAGGTATTTTATGTGCATATATGGGTAAGACAGAAACAACTTTATTGGTAAATTAGTGGTGCCAGCTTTTTGCCCATTTGTTTTTCCTCTAAGAAAACTGAGTGTAGTTACCTCTGGTTATACACATCCCAACCATTCCCCACTCTTATAATGCATCACATCTTATAAGAAT
Organism: Capricornis sumatraensis; assembly: GCF_032405125.1. Taxonomy (NCBI): domain Eukaryota; kingdom Metazoa; phylum Chordata; class Mammalia; order Artiodactyla; family Bovidae; genus Capricornis; species Capricornis sumatraensis. The sequence goes on from NC_091069.1 coordinate 115,203,976, forward strand.
ATACAATGAATACTATATATATATGTTCACTGTATACATTTATGTGTATACACAAACACACACAGGGAGATAGTTTAGTCATCAGCAACAGTGGTTGATTTGTTCTTCGTCTTTATATTCTAATAATTGAGTTTGACAATGACCAACAAATAATAATTGTGTAAGGGCTTCCCTCTTGGCTCAGATGGTAAAGAATTTGCCTGCAATGCAGGAGACCCAGGTTCGGACCCTGGATCAGGAAGATCCCCTGGAGCAGGGAACAGCAGCCCACTCCAGCCCATTCTTGTCTGGAGAACTCCATGGACAGAGGAGCCTGGAAGACTACAGTCCATGGATTCTCAACGAGTTGGACTCAACTGAGTGACTAACACACAACAATAAAAAATCAAATGCCATTAAGTGTTCTGAAGAAATACAAAGCAGGGCAAATATGGGGAGTGATGGATGTATACATTAGTTATATGGCCAGGAAATTCGTCTTTGAGAAAGTGAGATTTGGAGAGAAAGCTGAATGAATGAAGTGGAAGCTCCCACTTGAAGGGCTCAGGTAAAATGATAACAGAGAAAGAACTCCTCAAGAAGAGAGAAATTCATCTAGGATACAGTAAGCAGAGGAGATGGTAGCTAGGAATGAGATCATATGACTAGCTAGTGGTTAGATGATGGAGACACTTTTACAGAAGCTTTGCATTTTCTTCCTAACATTATGGGAGACCAATTAAGAGTAATATCCTTAGAAGTGAAGCAATCTGATTTGCATTTTAGGAGAATGCTGGTTGCCACATAGATAATTCTAGAGGGACAAGAAGTGAAGCAGCAAGCCCAGTTAGAATGCTGTTTCAGCTGCTGAGATGAGAGATGGCCTTAGTTTAGACTGGGATAATAATAGTGGAAACAGATAAAAGTGGTTGGACTATGGACTTACTTTCAAGATGGAGATTGCAGGTGTTTTCATGGAGTTTGGGCAAAGAGTACAAAAAGAGGCTCAGGCTCCTTTAGCTGTCCAGGTATTTGTGGCAGAAGAGGGAACTTGGAAATAGCTTGTATTTCAGATTCCAGGCTGCTGGCCATGAATAACCAATCCAACCCCAATTTTAATTGATATCATCATGAAATGCTGACCTCATTCTGGTTGAGTGGCTGCCTAGAACAAATGAACAGTCCCTCATGACAGAAAGGGTGCATAATTCATAATTGAAAGAACAGTATAAATAATTTATGGGATAGCCACAAAGGGGACAATGGCAGAAACAGCCTCTAATAGCTAATTTTTTTTTTCCAGTAGAAATATATTATTTGTTCTTAACTTGGTTCTTGACCACACAGAAGAGAGGCCAAAATTCCCTGAGTTCCCTTGGAACTAAGTTATGGGCAGTTGAATGTGAGCAGATTTGATATGTGCAATTTTAGTATCGTATCCTTCAAGGGAGGGGACTTTGTTCTTTGTTTCCTATTTTCTCCTTTCTGTTCCTAGAGATGTGAATGTGAATAAAACTAATCTTAGACTGTGTGGCAAGAACATCATTTTAAGATTAAACAAACACACAGAAAAGAATTCATCTAAGAGGAATATATATCTTCAGGCTACACAGCAGAGGCAGCAGGTATGGCCCACAACTGCTATATTTCTGAGTTTCAGCAGGAAATTTGATTTTATTTCTGTGACTCATACACACACACACAAAGAAAAACAAGGAATGACTTAGCAGGCATTCCACTTGTTTTGTCTACAATAGAGTAAGTCAGTAGTACTGATTCTTGGGAATGAACAAACATCCCTCAAGTTCTTAGATTTGAGGTAAGGGGGGGGGGGGATTATTATGTTTCTTGAGAATAGCCGGGTGGAAGTTCTAAACTTTTATATTAAACATTGGGAACTGTTACTTTACTATGTATCCAAATTTAGTACAACAGGACTCAACAAAATGTTTTCTACTGGGGCTTCCCTGGTGGCTAAGATGGTAAAGAATCTACCTGCAATGTGGGAGAACTGGGTTCAGTCCCTGGGTTGGGAAGATCCCTTGAAGAAGGCAATGGATACCACTCGAGTATTCTTGCCTGGAGAATTCCATGGACAGAGGAGCCTGGCGGGCTGCAGCCCATACGGTTGAAAAAAGTCAGTCACGACTGAATGATTTTCACTTTCATTTTGACTTTGCACCTATGATTTTGAGCTTGAGTTACAGTTGCTATTTAGGCTATAAAAAGAGCCAATCAACATTAGATTCCTGATCGATTAAAAAGAAGAGATCATTTCAAAGTATTCATTGTGCTTTTGGAGGACAGTTGACAAAATCAGCAAAGTGAAAGGAAGTTAAAGTCACTCATTCATGTCAGATTCTTTGCGACCCAATGGACTGTAGCCCACCAGACTCTTCTGTCCATGGAATTCTCCAGGCAAGAATGCTGGAGTTGGTTGCCATTCCCTTTTCCATGAGATTTTCCCCACCCGGGGATCAAACCAGAGTCTCCTGCATTGCAGGCAGATTCTTTATTGTCTGAGTTACCAGGAAGACCCAAAGAAAATTGGAGGAAAATTTTCAATAGGACTATAGACATGATAAGTCAAGAATATCCTTAAGGGAGTTCCTACCACCAAATGGAATATAAATAAGTAGACACAGCACTGGTTTTATAGAAGGGTCATTTAGCAGGAAAACATAAGAGGAGAACTCTACTTACAGAGGGATACTTTACACAAAAGGGTTGGAAGTTGGATGCGCTCTATGCAAACACCATTTATAATGGCACAGTCATAGCTAGACTAGGTAAAGGCAAAACAAACAAACAAACAAACAAACAAACAAAAACTTACCTAACATATTTATGTGATCAGCTCTAATCCATTAACTGACCTTAGCTTATAAGAAGCCATTGTTATTGAAAGACAGTGGGTAGGATGGGCAATAAGTTTCATTGTTCCTTTACTCTCATCTCATAGAGATATTCTCTATAAAGGCAATAAAGATTTATTTATATCACTCTTAAGTGACATATTGGGTAGATATTTTAAGTTTTATTCATAAAATACATTAATTTAAATGAATGAATTAGATTCCTTTGTTGAGTTCTTTAAACATTAAGATGTGTGTCTAAGGGTCACATTGGAAGACAGAAAAGAAAAATTCAGAGCTGTAGTATTTCTGTATTTAATTTGCATTTCAGAAGATAGAGATAGAATTCAGATTCTAGTTAGAGGAGCCTTTTTCCCTTAAGCATTTCAGCCTCAATTCATTTACTGTATTTGAATCATTATAATAGAAATTACAAAATCTATCTTTGCATCATAGTTTAAATTAAAAAAAAAAATCTGCTTCTGCTACTCAATCACAAAATTACTAATTTACCAGTTTAGTAACTGTGCAAGTACACACACTAAATATTTACTATATTTAGAGAATTATGACAAGAACTTTCTTCTTGTCCAACTCTTTGCTACCCCATGGACTATATAGTCCATGGAATTCTCCAGGCCAGTATACTGGAGTGTGTTCAGTTCAGTTCCGTTGCTCAGTCATGTCTGATTCTTTGTGACCCCATGGACTGTAGCACACTAGGCCTCCCTGTCCATCATCAACTGCTGGAGTTTACTCAAACTCATGTCTAATGAGTTGGTGATGCCATCCAATCACCTCCTCCTCTGTTATCCCCTTCTCCTCCCACCTAGCCTTCCCTTCTCCAGGAGATCTTCCCAACCCAGGGATCAAACCCAGGTCTCCTACATTGTGGGCAGATTCTTTACCAGCTGAGCCACAAGGGAAGACCAAGAATAATGGAGTAGGTAGTCTATCCATTTTCCAGAGGATCTTCCCAACCCAGGAATCAAACCAGGGTCTCCTGCACTGCAGGCATATTCTTTACCAACTGAGCTATCAGGGAAGCCCATGATAAGAACTTTAATTAATAATATAACAATTCTTAAAATCATTCTATGAAGTCAATTATATCACTAGTCCAGCATGCACATGGCAAAATTAGACAGAGCTTAGATTTACCCAAATCAACCAAAATAATTCTGCCTATAGTTTTAAATTTTAACAAAAGCCTTATGCCTCCCAAACCAAGCAAAAGACATGTAACTTGAGAACAATTTTAATTGCTTTAAACATGTTTAAAAAGCATACTTAAAATTATGGACAGAGATAAATAACATGCAAGTTCTATAGCTCATTATTAGAACTACAAAAAGTTTGAATACTTCATTTATTCAGCTTTACTTTGGAGTCACTTAAAATAATAATTTGCATATTTGAAATTATGAAATGTTGGCAAATGTAGAACCTGTGTTACACTACTTGTACTAATGGCTACCTTTGCTATAAGAGTACCTGTTTATTCTAATGTAACTTTGAGGACTGAAGTGGAAAATTTCCTCAATGGATTCTAGTTAAGAGGAAGTCATCAAAAGAAAAAAAGAGAGAGATAAGAAATAATGGCACTATTCAAAAATCTCTACATTCATAGAATATTGTCATTTATTCAATTAATGTCTTTTTCAACCACCAATTATTGAGCACTTCCTGAGCACTTGTTTCAGTGCTAGATCTTGGAAGTTTAGAATGATGGTTTGTAAATTCTTATAAATAATGTAAGAAAAAATATGGCCCTCAAAGGAGTATTGATACAATGTAGTAAACAGATTTAAATAATATTAGTCTAGAGGACCTAGGAAATTCTCCAAACATGCCCTGATAACCATAACCTCCTTCTCTACTTCCCTGAAATCTTAAGGATGTACATTTATAGGAACATCAGCAAATGATACCATGCTAAATGTCACAAAAAGCATCCTGGGTAAAACAACTCTAATAACCATATAGCAGCTCATGACTTAATCCTAAGGCTCTAGTAGTGCCTGTTTCCTCCTTGTTCGTAGTCACAATGCTTCCATTTGCATTCTCCCGTGAATGGAGTAGGACGTTTGGAAAGTGAGGTAAGGTAAAGGAAGGTGACCTTCTTGGGAGGGAGAAGCTGGCTTGTCTGGAATAGATACGGACAACACATCCATGTCCTGGAGTCTGAACAACCTTACAAGAATCTCTACTCTAGAGAAAGAGGGACTGAGAAAGGGGAGGGAGGAGGAGAAGGAAAGTCCCCTGAGTGAGGGTATTTTTGCTAACACTCCTTGAGAGTCAACTTGAAGATGAACCTAACATATCTAGGCTGGAAGGGAGAGTGGATAGTGGATGATAGAAGTGATAGAAAAGAAGTGATATATGAATCAAGTCTGGGGTAAAAATAAGCTTTGATAAAGCATTTGAGTGTTGGGAGAGAGAAAATGGCAGGCAGAAAAGGACTTAATTTTCCATGATTTTATCACAAAATTCAATTTATGTATACTTAAAGCAGTAGAGGTAAGAAGGAGACAGACCATCAACAACTTTATATTGCAGGTGGAGTTTTATGTGTCTGATAGTTTTGCAGATACTGAAATAACTTAAGAATGTAAGTGTGTGTGTGCTCAGTCGTGTCCTACACTTTGCGACCCATGGACTATAGCTTACCAGGCTCCTCTGTCATGGGATTTTCCAGGTAAGAATACTGGAGTTCGTTGTCATTTCCTCCTCTAGGGGATCTTCCTGACCTAGGGGTTGAACCACCATCTCTTGTGTCTCCTGCATTGGCAGGCAGATTCTTTGCCACTCTGAGCCACCCATGAGTCAAATTACTTTTATTACATTGCATCTTATATCTACATATATATTGACTACAGAAACACTTTCAATATGAAATTACTTGTTTTGTTTTTTTTGTAGAAACAGTGAATTTATTAAAGGAAGATATTTATGGAATAATTTCTTAAATACACTTCAGTTTAATAATGTAGAAATTCCTTAAATTTTTTATTAATCACAATAAATATCATTTAACCTTAATTTTTCACCTATCCAACATCATGATGAAATTTATTTACATGAAAAATTCCAAGTGAATTTGGGTCTTTCAAAATTCCAGTTAAAGAAAATAATATATATATATCACCATTGAAAATATTCAAACTAAATTTTTCTCTTCTTTCCTTTCTTTCCTCCATCTTTTTCCTTTCCATCCACCCATTTTTCAAGCAGTATTTCTGAGTATTTATGTCAAATTGAAAAGCTCTTGTAAAAAAAGAAGTCTTTAGTCTCACAGAATTTACAGAACTATACAAGGTCCAGAAACAAGTGTTAGCCACTTGGTTGTGTGTGACTCTTTGTGACCCCATGGACTATGAAATTCTCTAGGCAAGGATACTGGAGTGAGTAGCCATTTCCTTCTCCAGGGGATCTTCCCGACCCAGGGGCCAAACCGGGTTTCCTGCACTGCAGGCAGATTCTTTTCTATCTGAGCCACCAGGGAAGCTCAGAGGCTCCAGGAAATGAAGAGTTAAATGAATAAACACAATAAGTGTGGAATATAATGAGAACTATGAAGGCAATAAAAGAGAGTGATAAGACAGCAGGTGACTAGGAAAAGAAGGATACTGTAGAAACCTGGGCCAGATAAGTTTCCATACTAGATGTTATTTAAATTGAGACATAAAGAATATAAAGGAAGTAATCATAAAAATTGCCAGGTGAAGAGCATCTCAGTTGGAGGAAATAGCACTTGCAAAATTCCAGGGGCAGAAATTCTGATATGTTAGAATATTTCAGGAAAATCAATATGACTGAGGTGAGTGATCAAAGGAGCATGGTAAAAAGTTAATTTACAAACATGGAGGATTACCCTATCTTGCTAGGCCTTGAGACCAGGCTAAGGAGTTTGTGATTTGTTCAAAATTTGATTTGAAATCATTGCAAAGTTTTGAACTTTGGAGTTATCTGATCTGAATCAAATTTTTCAAACAATATTTCACATGCACTGCTGACCATAGACTTGTAAAAGGTTAAGAGTCAAACCATGCAAGCTATCTTGGAAGATCCTAAAGTGATTCAAGTTAAACACATTGCTTTCTAAGACTAGAAGCTAACTGAGAAAGTGGTGAGAATTGCAAACATTTGAGATACTTTAAAGGTCATTGAAATAATATATGTTAAGGGATCAGATGCATGGAGTTAAGGAAAGGTTGAATATAATTTTATGAGTTAAATAATTCAGTGAATAGCATAATTCTTCATTGAAATGGTAATGAACGAGGATAAGCAGGTTCTGGAAGGGAAAGGAAGGATTATCTTTTAAACATGCTATGATTCAAATGTCAAATAGACATATAAGTGCATTTCTAAATAATACAGATGGATGTATACATTTTGTGGTTGTTAAGTGAAAAATAGAAATCTGGGAAACCTTAAAACCATGAAGTCGAAACTCCAATAATTTGGCCACCTGACATGAAGAGGCTCTGGAAAAGACTCTGATACGGGAAAATACTGAAGGCAAAATGAGAAGGGGGTGATAGATAATGAGATGGTTAGGTAGCATCACCGACTCAATGGGCATGAATTTGAGCAAACTCTGGGATATAGTGAAGGACAAGGAAGCCTGGAGAGCTTCAGGCCATGGGACCACAAAGAGTCGAACACGACTTAGTGACTGAACAATAACAGAAGGCGTGAGATTACCTGTGGAGAGCTTTTAGCTGGAGAATAAAAGTGGTGCAGCTCTGTGCTAAGGTACTTCATCTTTTGAGGTTCTGAAGAAAATCTCACAAAGGAGAGCAAGGAATTTGAGACTTTTTGGAAATCAAATGTAAAAAGTTTTCAAGAAGGAAGTGATGAATGTTTTGAAATACTGTTGAGAAATGGAATGAAATGAAAATTAAGAGCTTTTCGGAAGAATATAAGTTTTTGACAACACTCTCAGTAGCATAGTGGGATTGAAGGTCTTATTGAGAACTCTAAAGAAAGTGGTGCTGTTTGCTCAGTCACTCAGTCGTGTCTGACCTTGCGACCCCATGGTCTGTAGCCCACCAGGCTCTTCTGTCTATGGGATTATCCAGGCAAGAATACAGGAGTGGTTGTCATTTCCTTCTCCAGGGGATCTTCCTGACCCAGGAATCGAACTGGGGTCTCCTGTATTGCAGGCGGATTCTTTACCAACTGAGCTATGAGGGAAATAAAGTCAAATATTGCTAATTTCTTTTGAAGATTTTTACTACTAAGAAAAGTGGGAGAATGGGGTAGTAGAGGTGTGGAACCCAGGAGATATTTGCTGTTGTTTCAGATGGTTGCATTTTACCTGTTATTTTTATTTTTAAAATGGGAGAAATTAAGACTGTGTGCTGTTAGAAATCATGCAATATAAAGAAAGGCTTGATGAAGGAAGAGAGGATGATCACTGTAGGTGTAAAATTCTTAAACAGATGATAAGTTATGAGACGCAAGGAAACAAGAGAGAAGAGAGTAGTTGGCCTGAGATTAGGACATCAAAGTTATTCTATTTTAAAAAGAAGAAAGGCAATGAATGCTGGAATAGAAAAACATGAGTAATTAAAGTTGGCAATCTAATTTTCAAAATTATGGACACAGAAAGAGTCTGCTCCACAGAAAGAATAAAGCAGAAACTGAGAAAAAGAGAGATGAAAAGAGAGACATTTTTAATTCCCTGCTGCCTGGATTCCCCCCATTCTAGTTTGTTCCTGAGCCCTAGCCATATTCTGATCCCCGGGTGGTACCCCATGTTTTATGCCATGTTCCCTTTTGTGAATATGACATAAGCTCTAGGGACTGTCTGTTGCTTACAACCAAAAACATTGTAACTAATACAAATAGGAACTGTATTTTTCATTGTGTGAGATTGACTATTGGGAAATTCTAAGCTCCTCACCCTTCTATGAGACCCCTGACAGGGTTCTCACTTACCCTGCAATGGGGGAGGCACTCATAATTTTATGTCTACATTTCCTTCTTTAGAGAGATTACTTGACACTATTTCCTGTAACTTGTTTAAACATTGATTTTCATTATTGTACTAACATTAAAATTATGTGTGTTGTTGTTGTCCACAAGCCAATTTCCTTATAGTCATTATTTTATTTCATTTGACTTGCTTCCATTTTTCAGAAGTACATATTGACCTAGTTATAGAAATATGACTAGCAGGAGCAATGGCAATACAGCAGGCCTATAGTTCTTAAAGTGTTCAGTGATCCTAAGAATTTCCTTTCATTTCTAATCACACCAGTGAGATTTTCTTGGCCTTGAATCTATGAGAACTGGGTAGAATTTGGGTCACTGTAATGTCAGCACAATGTATTTTTGTAAATCACTAAGTTCCCTGAAATCCTTCCACTTGAGAGTAAAGAGACTCTGTTTAGTATGAGCAATGCAAAGTAAGTGTGGAGTAAGCTTGTGATACATACTCTAAAATAAATGGATTTTCCCCCTGCATCCACAGAGGGAAGAACAGTAAAATCAGGTAATGTGATTTCTAGCTTGAAAACCCTCCTTTGAGTCAATTTGCTCTTGTGTATTGGCCCTTGATTTGTGTTCCTGGCCAGTTTTCACTGAAATAGGGACACTACTTATTTTTTCCATGTATTTTCATCCCAAGGGAACTGTCTCCAATTCAACTATCTGGCATGCCTTAAAAAGCACTTTAGTGCTAGAATGCTGATAACAAAGGAAATCTCAACTCGTATCTGAACCCTAAATATGAACCCTTTAAGTCAGCACTGCTGAGTATTTTTGGCAAGTAATTTGTTACATCTGCCTGAAAAAATGATAGATGTGGAAAGTAAGGAGAAACAAGAGGTCATGTGTAGCAAGTTAAGAAAAATATGTGTATTTTTTCCCTTCTCCTATCAGGTCTCAGGGAATTATCCAAAGCCTTTGGGAGGGAGACCATAGGATAAGATTCAATCTACGGCCACAGGATGAGATTCAACCTAAGCTCACCTTTGCAAGAGTGGCTGTACCCAAGCCTATATCAATGTAACCCATAGTAGGAATCCCTGTTACCCCATGTCTGATTCTAGGAGCTCCTTCATTTACAGTTTGTTCAGTGAAATCCTCTATCAGAAGGTGAAGATGAATAAGAAATCTATTTCAAGTTAGTAAATGCCAGTTTGAATTAATAGGTTCATTAAAATATCATTGAACTTAACATGTTTAGCATCCGTAGTTTCTGGATGTAGCAACATTAACCTAAACCAAGATGTTCATTCACCTTCTTAGGGGAAGTAATCTGAAATCTCAGCAACTAGAAATATATAAACTGGCAAGCAGGTGAAACATCAGTCTACATCTTTGTGCTCTGATCTTGATTCTTCTATGAATGTCTTGTAAGAAAAGCTCCCTCCAAAGTAGACATGATGCTATTTTAAATGGCAGGTTATACTGAAATATTTTAAAGAAAACTACAACATAGCACCAATAAGTCACAGGCACTTAGACATTTGTTGAGTGAATTAAGAGATATAAGCACACGCATTCAGTATGGTTTAGTTGCCCAGCCGTGTCCGACTCCATGTGACCCCATGAATCGCAGCATGCCAGGCTTCCCTATTCATCACCAACTGCTGGAGTTTACCCAAACTTACGTCCATTGAGTTGGTGATACTATCTAACCATCTCATCCTCTGTCGTCCCCTTCTCCTCCTGCCCTCAATCTTTCCCAGCTTCAGGGTCTTTTCCAGTGAGTCAGCTCTTCCCATCAGGTGGCCAAAGTATTGGAGTTTCAGCTTCAGCATCAGTCCTTCAAACGAATACCCAGGACTGATTTCCTTTATGATGGACTGGTTGGATCTCCTTGCAGTCCAAGGGACTCTAAAGAGTCTTCTCCAACACCACAGTTCAAAATCATCAATTCTTCAGTGTTCGGCTTTTTTTTTTTAGTCCAACTCTCCCATATATACATGACTACTGGGAACTGTGGTGTTGGAGAAGACTCTTAAGAGTCCCTTGGATTGCAAGGAGATCCAACCAGTCCATTCTGAAGGAGATCAGCCCTGGGTGTTCTTTAGAAAGAATGATGCTAAAGCTGAAACTCTAGTACTTTGGCCACCTCATGTGAAGAGTTGACTCATTGGAAAAGAATCTCATGCTGGGAGGGATTGGGAGCAGGAGGAAAAGGGGACGACAGAGGATGAGATGGCTGGATGGCATTACTGACTCTATGGACATGAGTTTGAGTGAACTCCGGGAGCTGGTGATGGACAGGGAGGCCTGGCATGCTGCGATTCATGGGGTCGCAAAGAGTCGGACACAACTGAGCGACTGAACTGAACTGAACTGGAAAAACCATAGCCTTGACTAGATGGCAGAACACCAAAGAATTTGATGCCTTTGAAATGTGGTGCTGGAGAAGATTCTTGAGAATCCTTTGGAAAGCAAGGAGACCAAACCAATCAATCTTAAAGGAAGTCAACCCTGCATACTCATTGGAAGAACTGATGATGAAGCTAAAGTTCCAATATTTTGGTCACCTGATGATAGCAGCTGACTCATTGAAAAAGACCTTGATGCTAGAAAAGATTGAGGGCATAAGGATAAGAGAGTGTCAGAGGATGAAATGGGTGGATGGCATCACTGATGCAATGGACTTGAACTTGGGCAAACTCCAGGAGATGGTGAGGGATGCTGAGGCCTGGTGTGCTGCATACCATGGGGTTGCAAAGAGTCTGACATGACTAGGCAAATTAACAACAGCAACAGCAAACCGAATTACCTAATTATTAAAAGATAAACTTACGGGCAAATAGAATCTAAATTATGCATGGGATTTGGTAGAAATAGCTCAATTGCCTGATGGGTATTACACATATCGTGTGCAATTTTCTGTATTAAGTTGTTATGAAGAACAAAATAGAGCCATCATTATTCTGTTTTCTTCCACACACTGTGATAAGAAATTTAAATTTAGATTTGGATTTAATGAGTTCTCTTGCTTACTAAGGCTGGAAAGTTGTGAAGCAAGTTGTCTAGTCAGTACCATAAAGGCACAAAGTTAAATTCGGGAGTCTGTCTGAAACTTTTCTTTTAATTCTCTGAGTTTTGTTTCCTAAAATGGACGAGTATTTTAAAAATATATAAAAAAAAAAATGCATATATTCTTATGTATAAAGAGATTATATACACTTATATGTTATAGGCATAGACATCATATATATCACTTATACATCATATGTACACATTATATAATAGGTATACCTTATATTACAACATACTTATGTGTAACAAGTAAAAATAGTGTGTAATAATATAATATATTAAAATATATATTTTTATTTATATATACAAATATATCATATATTTGTATCATATACAATTATATGCCAGATATATAGATACAGATATATATACACATTTTCTTTGGCTCTGTCTGTACTAATTTTGGTGTCAATAGACAAAGGGAATTGTGTTAGTTTCCTGAATTGGAAATAAATAAGTGAAAACAGGAAATAAAATGAAGGAATGGACATTTCTGAAAACTCAGTGAGTGATTTAGAAGATTAAATTTCAGTATTACCTCAAAACACAAAGTCACAATACAAAAACAATAAAATTGATGTTATAAGGAACAAGGTATGAAGTACAGGAAATTTCTAAGAGACTTCATGCAGAAATACTTGGAGATCCAGGAAAAGCAAAATGAGTAAAGGAATAAAAATTAATAATCAAATACACATCTTAATTTCTCAACTGAAGAAGGAGATTTTAGAACAAAAAAAATTCACTAAAGTCGAGAAATAACTAATAAAAGTGACAGGTATTTTTATGTGGACTGGTAACATTCTTGATCTGTAAATATCAAGAACATATTTTCATATTTTTAGGATTACTTAAAAGTTTATTTACTTATTTATTTATTTTTGGGAGGCTTCTCTGGTGGCTCAGATGGTATAGATTATTAAAATAGGTTGCCATTTCCTTCTCCAGGGAATTGATCTTCCCAACCCAGGAATCGAACTTGGGTCCCCTGGAGAGGGAAATGGCAATGCATTCTAGTATTCTTGCCTGAAGAGCCTGGCAGGCTACAGTGCATGGGGTACCAAAAAGGTGAACACTGAGCAACTAACACACAACAATTTATTCAATAGGGAAAGAGAATTAGTTTAACAGAAAGCTTCCTTTTCTATCCACACAGAAGCCAAAATTCAGTGGCAAAGCATTTGCAGTATTTTGACTGACCAATGCAGTAATCCACAAATTACTTGCAGATAAAAGGAAAAGTTACAAGTAATTTCTGAGTATCTTATTTACAGAACTATCTCAATGAAAATAAAATTAAATAATTTAGCAATTTCAAGATAGAGAAAAATGAGTTGTGGTAAAAATATTCATCAGAGGAATGTATAGATGAATATTTATGAATCATAACAAAGTGATTATAAACTACAAAACAAATAAGATAGCATTCTTGGTACTTAAATACAAGAATGAAAGGAATGCTTATTTATAGCTTAATCATTGACTGGGAATAAAATTCTGAATTTTTATAATTATTGACATTTTTGCAGTTGCTCACTAGTTGTGTCTGACTCTCTGTGACCATATGGACTGTAGCCTGCCAGGCTCCTCTGTCCATGGAATTCCAGGCAAGAATACTGGAGTGGGTTCCCATTTCCTTCTCCATGGGATCTTCTTATTCCAGGGATCAAACTTGTGTCTCTTGCAATGGCAGGTGGATACTTTATCACTAGGACAACAGGGAGGCCATTATTTTTATAATACCAAAGAAGAAATATTAAATATAACTTTAAAAATAATGTACAAAATAGTAAAGAAGCTTCTCAAGTGACTGAGGAACTTGGTCAGATTTTAAAAGTCTACCATCATTGAAAGTGAAAATACTAGTTGCTCAGTTGGGTCTGACTCTTTGTGACCCCATGTACTCTAGCCTACCAGGTTCCTCTGCCCATGGAATTCTCCAGGCAAGAATGCTGGAGTGAGTACCCATTTCCCTTTTCCAGCATTAACAAGCAACAAAAGAGAAAATACAAAGATGTATGTGGGTACAAAATAACAGAGAAGGAAAAATCCAAGAAATATTTTCACCATTAACATGAATGCAGTAGATTCTATAGCTTCAGGAAAATTCAAATCAGATTTAGAAAGTCCAATTTTAAAAGTCTCAAAAAAAACCCACTTAGAATAATATTAAAAAGGCTGAATATTGAAGGGTAGTCTGACTTGAAAAGAGCAAATGTTAATGCAAATATAGAAAGTAGAGTAGTATTACATAACCAACAAAATGGTATGTAGGTCGAAAGCTTTTCAGGAAACTATGATAGATATTTTATAATAGTAAAATGTATAAATCACTATAGAAGATACAAAAAGCATAAAAAGCAGTGAGTTGAATAGTCAAGCTTAAATATCTGAAGCATAAATAAAATTAGTTTGAAAAACTGTCTATTTTGATTATAGTTTTCTTAGGCATAGGTACAGTAGTGGGGTTGTGGGATCACGTAGTAGTTCTATTCCTAGTTTTTTAAGGTAGGACATGGAAATAACCTAGATGTACATTGACAGATGAATGGATACAGAAATGCTTGCACATATGTACCATGGAATATTCAGTTCAGTTCAGTTGTTCAGTCGTGTCTGACTCTTTGCGACCCCATGAATCGCAGCACGCCAGGCCTCCCTGTCCATCACCATCTCCCGGAGTTTACTCAAACTCTTGTCCATCAAGTTGGTGATGCCATCCAGCCATCTCATCCTCTGTCATTCCCTTCTCCTCCTAGCCCCAATCCTTCCCAGCATCAGTGTCTTTTCCAATGAGTCAACTCTTCTCATGAGGTGGCCAAAGTATTGGACTTTCAGCTTCAGCATGAAACCTTCCAATGAACACCCAGGACTGATCTCCTTTAGGATGGATTGGTTGGATCTCCTTGCAGCCCAAGGCACTCTCAAGAGTCTTCTCCAACACTACAGTTCAAAAGCAGTAATTCTTTGGCACTCAGCCTTCTTCACAGTCCAACTCTCACATCCATACATGACCACTGGAAAAACCATATCCTTGACTAGACGGACCTTAGTCGGCAAAGTAATGTCTCTGCTTTTGAATATGCTATCTAGGTTGGTCATAACTTTGCTTCCAAGGAGTAAGCTTCTTTTAATTTCATGGCTGAAATCACCATCTGCAGTGATTCCGGAGACCCCCAAAATAAAGTCAGCCACTATTTCCCCTGTTTCCCCATCTATTTCCCATGAAGTGATGGGACCATATGCCATGATCTTCGTCTTCTGAATGTTGAGCTTTAAGCCAACTTTTTCACCCTCCTCTTTCACTTTCATCAAGAGGGTCGGTTTTTAGTTCCTCTTCACTTTCTGCCATAACGGTGGTGTCATCTGCATATATGAGGTTATTGATATTTCTCCCACAGTCTTGATCCCAGCCTGTGCTTCTTCCAGCCCAGCGTTTGTCATGATGTACTCTATATATAAGTTAAATAAGCAGGGTGACAATATACAGCCTAGATGTACTCCTTTTCCTATTTGGAACCAGTCTGTTGTTCCATGTCCAGTTCTAACTGTTGCTTCTTGACCTGCATACAGGTTTCTCAAGAGGCAGATCAAGTGGTCTGGTATTCCAGAATCCTCCACAGTTTATTGTGATCCATGCAGTCAAAGGCTTTGGCATAGTCAATAAAGCAGAAAAAAAAAAGGTGTTTTTCTGGAACTCTCTTGCTTTTTCCATGATCCAGTGGATGTTGGCAATTTGATCTCTGGTTCCTCTGCCTTTTCTAAAACCAGCTGGAATATCAGGGAGTTCACGGTTCAAGAATTGCTGAAGCCTGGCTTAGAGAATTTTGAGCATTACTTTAATAGCAGGTGAGATGCAGTAGTCTGAGCATTCTTTGGCATTGCCTTTCTTTGGGATTGGAATGAAATTTGACCTTTCCAGTCCTGTGGCCACTCCTGAGTTTTCCACATTTGCTGGCAGACTGGGTGCAGTATTTTAACAGCATCATCTTTCAGGATTTGAAATAGCTCAACTGGAATTCCATCACCTCCACTAGCTTTGTTCATAGTGATGCTTTCTAAGGCCCACTTGACTTCACATTCCAGGATGTCTGGCTCTAGGTGAGTGATCACACCATCGTGATTCTCTGGGTCATGAAGATCTTTTTTGTACAGTTCTTCTGTGTATTCTTGCCACCTCTTCTTAATATCTTTTGCTTCTGTTAGGCCCATATCATTTCTGTCCTTTATTGAGCCCATCTTTGCATGAAATGTTCCTTTGGTATCTCTAATTTTCTTGAAGGGATCTCTAGTCTTTTCCATTCTGTTATTTTCCTCTATTTCTTTACATTGATCCCTGAGGAAGACTTTCTCTCTCCTTGCTATTCTTTGGAACTCTGCATTCAGATGCTTATATCTTTCCTTTTCTCCTTTGCTTTTGGCTTCTCTTCTTTTCACAGCTATTTGTAAGACCTCCTCAGACAGTAATTTTGCTTTTTTGCATTTCCTTTCCTTGGGGATAGTCTTGATCCCCGTCTCTTATACAGTGTCATGAACCTCCATCCATAGTTCATCAGGCACTCTGTCTATCAGATCTAGTCCCTTAAATCTATTTCTCACTTCCACTGTATAATCATAAGGGATTTGACTTAGGTCATACCTGAATGGTCTAGTGGTTTTCCCCACTTTCTTCAATTTAAGTCTGAATTTGGCAGTAGGGAGCTCATGATCTGAGTCACAGTCAGCTCCTGGTCTTGTTTTTGCTGACTGTAGAGAGCTTCTCCATCTTTGGCTGCAAAGAATATAATCAATCTGATTTCGGTGTTGACCATCTGGCTATGTCCATGTATAGAGTCTTTTTTTGTGTTTGGGAAGAGAGTGTTTGTTATGACCAGTGCGTTCTCTTGGCAAATCTCTATTAGCCTTTGCCCTGCTTCATTCCATACTCCAAGGCCAAATGTGCCTGTTACTCCAGGTGTTTCTTGACTTCCTACTTTTGCATTCTAGTCCTCTATAATGAAAAGGACATCTTTTTTTGGTGTTAGTTATAAAAGTTCTTGTAGGTCTTTATAGAACCATTCAACTTGAGCTTCTTCAGCATTACTGTTTGGGGCATAGGGTTGGATTACTGTAATATTGAACGGTTTGCCTTGGAAACGAACAGAGATCATTCTGTCGTTTATGAGATTGCATCCAAGTACTGCATTTCAGACTCTTTTGTGAATCATGATGGCTACTTCTTTTCTTCTAAGGGATTCCTGTCCACAGTAGTAGGTAGAATGGTCATTTGAGTTAAATTCACCCATTCCAGTCCATTTTAGTTCACTGATTCCTAGAATGTCGACGTTCACTCTTGCCATCTCCTGTTTGACCACTTCCAATTTGCCTTGATTCATGGACCTGACATTCCAGGTTCCTATGCAGTATTGCTCTTTACAGCATCGGACCTTGCTTCTATCACCAGTCACATCCACAGCTGGGTATTGTTTTTGCTTTGGCTCCATCTCTTCATTCTTTCTGGAGTTATTTCTCCAGTGATCTGCAGTAGCATATTGGGCACCTACTGACCTGGGGAGTTCCTCTTTCAGTATCCTATCATTTTGCCTTTTCATATTGTTCATGGGGTTCTCACGGCAAGAATACTGAAGTAGTTTGCCATTCCCTTCTCCAGTGGACCACATTCTATCAGACCTCCCCACCATGACCCATCCATCTTGGGTGACCCCACAGGGCATGGCTTAGTTTCATTGAGTTAGACAAGGCTGTGGTCTGTGTGATCAGATGGGCTAGTTTTCTGTGATTATGGTTTCAGTGTGTCTGCCCTCTGATGCCCTTTCACAACCCCTACTGTTTTACTTGGGTTTCTCTTACCTTGGATGTGGGGTGTCTCTTCATGGCTGCGCCAGCAAAGCATTGCTGCTGCTCCTTACCTTGGATGAGAGGTATCTCCTCAAGGCCGCCCCTCCTGACCTTGAACGTGGACTTGCTCCTCTTGGCCCTCCTGCACTGGCGCAGCCGCGGCTCCTTGGATGTGGAGTTGCTCCTCTCGGCTGCCTCCCCTGACCTCGGGCATGTGGTAGCTCCTCTTGGCCCCCACCCCTGACCTCAGATGTGGGTTAGCTCCTCTCGACTACTCCTGTGCCGATGCAGCCTGGCACTCTCGGGTGCCGCCCCTGACCTTGAGCGAGGGATAGCCCCTCTTGGCTGGAAGGAAAGAGTGGTACAAATTGAGAAAATAGAGTGGAAATATATACATAACCATATGTAAAAAAAACAGCAAGTGGGAATTTGCTGTGTGACACAGGGAACTCAACCCAGTGCTCTGTAACAACCTAAAGGAAGGGGAGGGCAGGGAGATAGGAGGGTGTTTCAGAAGGGATATATACTTGTGGCTGATTTATGTTGATGTATGGAAGAAACCAACACAATATTGTAAAGCAATTATTCTCCAATAAAAGATAAATAAATAAAGGCTGTATCTCACAAGCTCATAATGTAATGAAAAAATTACCACAGTCCTCTTAGACATCAATAGATACGTTAGATACTCAATCAGTTCAGTTCAGTCACTCAGTCATATCTGACTCTTTGTGATCGCCTGAATTGCAACACATCAGGCCTCCCTGTCCATTACCATCTCCCGGAGTTCACTCAAACTCACGTCCATTGAGTCGGTGATGCCATCCAGCCATCTCATCCTCTGTCGTCCCCTTTTCCTCCTGCCCCCAATCCCTCCCAGCATCTGAGTCTTTTCCAATGAGTCAACACTTTGTATGAGGTGGCCAAAGTATCGGAGTTTCTGCTTTAGCATCAGTCCTCCCAATGAACATTCAGGACTGATCTCCTTTAGAACGGATTGGTTGGATCTCCTTGCAGTCCAAGGGACTGTTAAGAGTCTTCTCCAATACCACAGTTCAAAAGCATCAATTCTTCGGCACTCAGCCTTCTTCACAGTGCAACTCTCACGTTCATTCATGACCACTGGAAAAACCATATCCTTGACTAGACGGACTTTTGTTGACAAAGTAATCTCTCTGCTTTTGAATATGCTATCTAGGTTGGTCATAACTTTCCTTCCAAGGAGTAGGCTTCTTTTAATTTCATGGCTGAAATCACCATCTGCAGTGATTTTGGAGCCAAATAAATAAATAAATAAATAAATAAAGTCTGACACTGTTTTCACTATTTCTCCATCTATTTCCCATGAAATGATGGGACCAGATGCCATGATCTTCATTTTCTGAGTGTTGAGCTTTAAGCCAACTTTTTCACTCTCCTCTTTCACTTTCATCAAGAGGTTTTTTTAGTTACTTTTCACTTTCTGTCATAAGGGTGGTGTCATCTGCATATCTGGGGTTACTGATATTTCTCTCACAGTCTTGATCCCAGCTTGTATTTCTTCCAGCCCAGCGTTTGTCATGATATACTCTGCATATAAGTTAAATAAGCAGGGTGACAATGCTCAATATCAATGACTTTAATATTCTCAGAATATAACATAGTCAAATTAGAAGCGGCC
This sequence comes from Capricornis sumatraensis, assembly GCF_032405125.1. Lineage (NCBI taxonomy): Eukaryota > Metazoa > Chordata > Mammalia > Artiodactyla > Bovidae > Capricornis > Capricornis sumatraensis. The sequence continues at coordinate 115,223,326 of NC_091069.1, forward strand.
TACAAAATATGGGAGACCATAATAGAGATGAGTAGGACTGATGAAGGATTCATTGATGGCTGAATAGTTAGATGAGTGAATGGGTGGGTAGATGAATGAATCAATGGAAGGATAGATAGATTAATAGATAAACAGTTATAATTTCTCTCAGTTTGCTTTTTATACAATGTACATGCATGCATACCCATTCGCTTAGTCATGTGCAACAACTGGTGACCCTATGGACTGTTGGCTGCCATCTTCCTCTGTGCAGGGATTTCCTGCGCAACAATACTGGAAAGGGTTGTCATTTCCTCCTCTGGAGGAAGTTCCCGACCCAGGGATTGAATCTGAGTGTCCTATGTCTCCTGTATTGGCAGATGGATTCTTTACCACTGTGCCACCACACACTATTCCAAGTAACTCATGGGATAAAGATAAAATTAATAACACAAGTACTGTTATAGAGACATTATTTAGAATTGAACATATTATATTTTCAAAAACTGTGTAATGTGGCTAAGACAGTTGTTAAAATCAAATTAGCCTTCAAAACACTTATAAAAAGCTAACAAAATGGAATATTATCATTGAACTTAAACATTCTACAATAGAATGTTATGGAATAAAAAAGTTAACACTTTTATGGGTTTAGACAGAACTAGTGTTAAGTGTTTATGTCTACCATGTTTCAATAGAAGTAATTTCATTAGATTAAATATCTTTGCCAACATGTTACCAAAAAACAAAGGTAGCCTAAATGTACTGTAACAGCACATGATCATGCTAAACACACACACATTGTTTTCCAGTTACTTGTGAAATAAGGGCAACATATTTACTTTCTTTTGTATTATTTTCATTTTAATTTTCCTATAATCAAAACACAGTACTTTCATTATCAGGAATTTGCTGTTAGGCATGTGTGTGTGCTCATCCATGTCTGACTCTTTACGACCCCATAAACTGTAGCCCACCAGGCTCCTCTGTCCATGGAGTTTTCCAGGCAAGAACACTGGAGTGGGTTGCTTTTTTACTACTCCAGTGGAAATTACTGACCCAGGGATCAAACCCATGTCTCTTGTGCCTCCTGCATTGGCAAGCAGATTCCTTACCACTGTGTCACTTAGGAAGAGCCTCAGGATTTCAACGTAAATCTATTTAATATAAGTTAAGAAATCTTGTTGAGGAAAACTGAAATCTTTCTCAGCAAAATGGGGAAAACTGACAATTTTAGAATTTTTTTTTTTAATACTATGCTACTAAGCGTAGGAGGTCCTTATTTATTGTTGCCAAGATTTTTAAAACAAGATAAATTTTCCTAATTACATGAATATTCATCTCTGACTGGTGCTGCAGGAGAATAGATGAGACAAACTCAAAAACCATGTCCAGCCACAGCCCACAAGATACTGCACCAGAACTATAGACAGGTCAGTCTTGGTTCATTTATAATGATGTAAATACCACATTCTAGCCAGAGGGTAGGATATTTTCAACTGGGTAAACTTTGTGAGTCACAGTCCAACAAGAAGATGAGCAACTGGTTTTCAGAAAATGTCCATATTTTCTACTGATTTCTTAGGAATGAGGTTTTCTCTTTCACCAATAAGCAATATTAGAAGAAAATGAAATTCCCCTCTTGGTTTAATGCAATTCCTTCCCCCTTCTTTTTTTTTTTTTTTTTTGGCTATTGTATTCTGTTTGCTCTTTATTTTTGCTTTTCCCTAGGAAATACCTAATGCTTCCAATGACCTTTTAATGGGTACTTGATAATGGAATGACTTTTAGCAAAGCTAGTAATTCAGGTAAAAATCAATGCAAAGCTTTTAATTCAAAGCACTTTCTTAATGTTTTTCACCATAACTCTGTGAAAGTTCCATTTGGGAATTATTTTTATGTAAACTGGATGTGCTTTTTCAGTGCCAAGAATGACAAAGGTTAAATTAACACATCCAGCTGTTTCCCACATGCTGAGCTTAGAGAAGACAGTGTTCAACTTCCTTCCCCTGCTGATCCTGCCCCTGAGTTCTTATCTCCTCCCCACCCCCTCCACACATTCCCACAATGACAGGCCCTGGCTTGGTCTGGGCTGGGGGAACTGCCATGAAGCAGGTTTTGATAAGAGGCAGGATGTGTTATGTTTCCCATAAAACACAACTGGATTCAAAATACACTGTCCCCTCTCATACACCAGGGATAGCACTAATTCATGCTCATGACCATCTCATCCATCTCCTAATTACCTGTCTAGAGAACTGTATCAACAAGCAAAAATTACAGCTTTGAAAAGGAAAGAAAATCCCATGATCAAATTCCCAGAGGTATCACATTAGTAAACATCTGGGAGAGGAAGGAATTTTGAAGTCATCTTTTTTTTTTCACCAATATCATATTTTTTCAGTTCCCAACATTTCGTGTTAGATAGATATTAGATAGATAGATAGAAAAAGAAAGAATAAAGATTATGATAAAGATATGTATATATGCACATATATGTATGCATGTGTATATATGGGCTTCCCAGATGGTTCAGTGGTTAAAAAATCTGCCCGCAAATGCAGAAGAAGAGATTCAGGTTTGATCTCTGTGTCGGGAAGATCTTCTGGAGTAGGAAATGGCAACCCTCTCCAGTAATCTTGCCTGGAAAATTTCATGGACAGATTAGCCTGGTGGACTACAGTCTATGGGGTTGCAAACAATCCAGCACAACTGAGCAACACGCACATACATATATGTATACATTGGATTGGCCAAAATGTTCATCTGGAAATCCCAATATGTTTGCTTTTAAAAGAGAGTGTGTTATGTTGAATAATTGCACACCTCCCTCCCACTCACCTCTGCCCCACCAAAATTGCCTATAATCCTTAGATCCTGTGAATAGCTTATGGTGTGTGTATGCATACACATGCACTCAGTTGTGTCTGATTCTTTGCAGCCCCATAGACTGTAGGCCTCGAGGATCTTCTGTACATGGAATTTTCCAGGCAAGAATACTGGAGTGGGTTGCTGTTTCCTACTCTGGGGTAACTTCCTGACCCAGGTATGAAATCTACTTCTCTTACTTTACTTGTATTGGCAATGGGTTCTTTACCACTAGTGCCACCTGGGAAGCTCTAGGTTATGGTATGTGGCAAAAAGGGGGTTTGCAGGTATAATTTAAGACTACCGATGTTAAAATTAGGGAAATTATCCTTATTATCTTAATAGGTCCAATCTGATCAAATAGGTCCTAAAAGCAGAGAATTATCTCTGGCTGATGTCGTAGAGATGCAGTGAAAGAGGGAGACAGCAGAGAAAGAGAATTTTCAAATGTGAAAATGACCCAACTCAAACAGGCGTTTGCTGGCTCTGAGACGTAGGTGGCCATTTTGGAGGACCAGAAGGAGGATTCTAAAAGAATGGCCAGTCCTCACATGACAAAGAAGGAAATGGGAACTTCAGGCTTACATTTCGTCAACAGTCTAAATGAGCTTGGAAATGAATTCTTTCCAACTGCTTCAAGTAAAGAACCTAGAAATCCTGATACTATGCTTTTCACCTGTTAGCCTCTCAACCTAAGGAATAATGATACAGAATTGTAGCAGGTATTTGAATTTTGTCTATCAAATCAGACACACCCACAGCTAAAACTTAAAAAGAAATATTTAAAATATACTTCTTAACATTGTGTGATTTTTCTGTTTTCTCTTCGCTCACAAAAACCCACATTATAATAATCCTTTGGCTAAAAGGGTGCCTAATTGGTCAATTAAGAAATTCTTACCATTTCTCCTCTCTTACTTTTAAAAGAAAGGGAAGCAAAAAAAAAAAAAAAAAGTTATACAAATAAATATTAGTTTGGTGTGAAAATATTTGTGGTTTTTGCATGGTTGAAATTTGCCTTTAATATTGGAATACATTCTTAATAAATGTGGTTGTGTTATACATCATTTTAATATGTATTTCTTGCTTTATGTTTTTTCACTAATAATGAAAAGTGTAGTGGCCAGTTATCAGTTGACAAGGACCAATTGAGAGTGATCATTGATGCTGATCTTCTCACAACTACATGAGAATTTGCCCAAGAACTCAATGCTGACCTTCTACAGTCATTCAGCATTTGAAGCAAATTGAGTGAGTGAGTGAAAGTCATTCATTCTGTCGTGCTCAACTCTTTGTGACCCCATGGACTATACAGTCCGTGAAATTCTCCAGGCCAGAATACTAGAGTGGGTAGCCTTTCCCTTCTCCAAGGGATCTTCCCAACCAATGGATCAAACCCAGGTCTCCAGCATTACAGGTGGATTCTTTACCAGCTGAGCCACAAGGGTAACCTATCACTTCCACAACAGATCTTCGTGACACAGGAATTGAACCGGGGTCTCCTGCATTACAGGCAGATTCTTTACTACCTGAGCTATCAGGTATGCCCTTGAAGTAAATTGGAAAGGTGAAAAAGCTCAATAAGTGGGTGACTCATGAACTGACCACAAATTTTAAAAAATCATCATTTTGAAGTGTCATTTTCTCTTAGTCTATGCAACAACAATTAATCATTTCTCCATTGGATCATGACCTGTATTGAAAAGTGGATTTTATACAACAGCCTGTGATGATCAGCTCAGTGGTTGGACCAAGAAGAAGCTCCAAAGTACTGTCCAAAGCCAAACTTACACCACAGAAAGGTCATTGTCACTGTTTGGTGGTTTACTCCCAGTGTGATCCACTACAGCTTTCTGAATCCCAGTGAAAACATTACATCTGAGAAGTATGCTCAGCAAATCGGTGAGATGCACCAAACACTGCAACACCGCAGCTGACATTGGTCAACGGAAAGGGTCCAGTTCTTCTCCGCGACAATACCCAAGTGCACATTGCACAACCAGGGCCTCAAAAGTTGAATGAATTGAGCTGTGAAGTTTGCCTCATTTGCCATATTCACCTGACCTCTAGCCAACCAACTACCACTTCTTCAAACAACTTGACAACTTTTGCAGAGAAAACACTTCCACAACCAGCAGGAGGCACAAAATGCTTTCCAAGGGTCTGTCAAGTTCTGAAGCACAGATTTTCATGCTACAGGAATAAACAAACTTATTTCGTATTGGCAAAAACTTGTTGATTGTAATTATTCATATTTTGACTAATAACGATGTGTTTGAGCCTAATTATAATGAGTTAAAATTCATGGTCTAAAACCACAATCATGTTTGCAGTTCAGTTCAGTCACTCAATCATGTCCCACTCTTTGCAACCCCATGAATTACAGCACGCCAGGCTTTTCTGTCCATCACCGACTCCCAGAGTTTGCTCAAACTCATGTCCATAGAGCCAGGGATGCCATCCAACCATCTCATTCTCCATCATTTCTTCTCCTCCTGCCTTCAATCTTCCCCAGCATCAGAGTCTTTTCTAATGAGTCAATTATTATCACGTGGGCAAATTATGTTTGCACCAACCTAATAACTTTAGCATCATCTTCTCTGAAAGCATCAACAGTAGCATCATGATATGAAATTATCTTAGAGCATTTGGCCCTTCCTCCTCTGATTAGTGGAGAAGGAAATGGCAACCCACTCCAGTACTCTTGCCTAGAGAGTCCCATGAACAGAGGAGCCTGGTGGGCTGCTTGTCCATGGGGTCACAAAGAGTCGGACACGACTGAAGCGACTTAGCATGTGTGCATACATTGGATAAGGAAATAGCAACCCATTCCAGTATCCTTGCCTGGAGAATCCTAGGGACAGAGGAGCCTAATGGGCTGCTGTCTATGGAGTCGCACAGAGTCAGACATGACTGAAGCAAATTAGCAGCATCAGCAGCAGCCTCTGAGTAGGTACCTTCCTCTAATCTAGGTAAATCTGGGAACATAACACACACAAGGAGCATTTTATCAGGGAAATCAGAGCTCTGGGACCACGCAATGGAAAATAAAATACCTTAGAGCTGCTTTTACATAGTGGCTCCCATAAAGAATTTTTCCAGCCACCATCATTGATTTTAAGATGATTGAGGTAAGTTGAAATGTTCTGACCAGAGAGTGAGCACAGTCAGGGGTGTTGTTGGGTTCCATCTGAGAATTCACTGTCCTAACATTACAGGAGACCTGAATCAGGTTCAAAACTTGTGCCAAGCTGTCCCTGCAGCTCAGTGCTCATCAGCTGGCCTCAGCTGGAATTTGCAGGCTGGTGGAAAGCAAGGAAGAGAGTGCTGCGGCTGTTCTGTAGCCTGGAGAAGTCCTGCTGTTGGCAAGGGTAACGGCATGACAAACACTATGCTACTGACAATCTAGAGCAGCTCTCTTGCCAACATTCTGCCAAAGGAGGCTCAAGCATTCAAAATGCACCACTCAGAACAGTTAAGACTATGCAACATTGTAGAAGGAATAAAGCCGTATATATGAGTTATTTGGCTCTACAAACACGAAACGAGAATATAAAAATTATCAATAAATGCTCAAAAGGACTAATTTATGGGAAGGGACATGAGAACATTAAGTAATAAAAATTATAATAGGGCACTGTACACCTAACTAAGTTTAAGATAAATAAGTATAAGAAGCTAAGTCATTTCAAAGTTAAAACTACCTCACAAAGGTACACAAAGCATTAGCACTTTATCCTCCTATTAAAGAAAGCTTTAGAGGATATAATTAGGCCCTTATAACTCTTAATATTTCTGAGATAGTCCAAAAAATGCAAACCTAATGCACTGCTTTTGAGACTGGGACACTATGTGGAGACACAGCCGTGAGCACTCAGCTTGTAGCCTGGGTAAGCCAGGATGCATTTTGAAGAAAAGCTGATTCATTGTGCCATAAACATTTGGAGAACACTCTTTTGGTATTTGCAGACAAGCTGAAAGCCAACCCTGTCAATTGGCATCAAAGTTATTAGCAAGCTACTGCTGAAAAATATATCGCATGTCACTGGAAAGGGGGTGCTTCAACATTTCCCCCAAAACTGGATGGCAGAGCAAATTCATTTCCCTCCTCATTCTGTTTCAATGCAAAATCCCTCATCCTTCAGGAGGAGTGCAGGATCTGCTGATGTGAAATTTTTATTCTGATTTTCTATCATTTCCTCAGCAAACAAAAAGATAGACCCACTAATGGTGGAAAACCAAACCCAATGGTGGGTTTTCACCACAAAGCAGAGACTCAACCACAGGTCCAAACACATGTTTTTATCTTTTCTTTCTTTTCCTGAGTATAATTCCATTGGTTATGACATAAGCCACTAGGGAACATGGTGTTTGTTGTCTTGGGTAATCTGTTTGCAAGAATTTACCAAATGATTCTCAAATGAGCACGCCACACATTATTTAAAATTTAAGGAAAAAAAAAAAAAAAGTTTTTGGCCTCCAAGTAAAGACAGGAGATTAGTGTTAGTTAGTGTTAGTCACTCAGTCGTGCCCGACTCTTTGTGACCCCGTGGACTTCAGCCCACCAGGCTCCTCTGTCCATGAGATTTTCCAGGCAAGGATACTGGAGTGGGTTGCCATTTCCTTCCCCAGGGGATCTTCCCAACCCAGGGATAGAAAATATATTTATTTTATGTATATAAATGTTTATATGGGAGTACATAAAAATGTTTGTACGTTTACTTAGCAACCTCAATGTTTTTGACTGCTCTGAGTTCTTTAGTTGACACTTTATGCTGTTTTATAGTATATGTCCTATTTGAATAATAGTCATTAGCCAAAGGGGATTTGCTTCACAGCAAGTATCTAAGAATGTTATTTTCAGTTTATGTCAGTGTTACATCAAGGGAAGAGAAGGGGATTACAGAACATGAAATGGTTGGATGGCATCAGCAACTCAATGGACATGAGTTAGAGTGTAAACTCCGGGAGTCGGTGATGGACAGGGAGGCCTGGAGCGCTGCAGTCCGTGGGGTCGCAAAGAGTCGGACATGACAGCGACTGAACTGAATTGAACTGAACTGAGCACCAAGGGAACCCACATCCATCCACAGTGTATTGCTGTTCTGAGGAAGAGAAGACTGTCCAATCAATCAATGAAAACATGAATGACTACAAGCAGTGAACATACCGTGAAGTATCTAATTAATGCACCACTGACCCTAAAGCTTAAAAATGAATTTTTAGTCAAGACAGAAAATGTTGATAAATAGAAAAAAATTGCCCTAGTGATTTTTCAAGTAAGACACTTTTATTCGATAAAGTTGCTACAAATTCATGACCTTCCTTTAAGGTCTTTACTTCCAACTCTTCCACCAGGTGAGAGAGAGAAAGAGTATCAGGACTTCACAAAGTGGAAGCTGAGAGTCATTCCTCTTTTCTCAAAGGTAAAGGATACTTATTTTTGGTTTTTATTTTTTAATAACTTTTTATAAGTCAATATTTGTATTGGGGTATAACCAGATAACAAACAATGTTGCGATATTTTCATGTGAACAGCAATGGTATTCAGCCATATATACGCATATAGCCATTCTCTCCCAAACTCCCTTCTATTCAGGTTGCCACATAACATTGAACAGAGTTCCCTGAGCTATGCAGGTCCTTGTTGATTATCCATTTTAAATATAGCAGTGTGTACATGCTCACCCCAAACTCCCCAACTATCCTTTCCCCCATAAGAGATATTTCCTTTTAAAAGGATTGTTACGGTCTCAGGTTAGTTATACATGAAAGAGATGACCTCATACTTCTCAAATTAATATCCATAGTACTTATTATAACCTTCCCTCTAAATTACTTTTTATTACTAAATTTCCAGTGGAAAACAAATATGCTAGACTATTTACTGAAACATGTGACTCAGAGCACAGGTCCTCATGATGTGCAAGCTCTGATCTGAGCTTTCCCTGTATTGATATTTTCTCCCTAAATATGCTACATCTTCAATGACATAGTTTTTCCTGTCATTATGTAAGGATTGTTTAAAAACTGCCCCAAGTTCTTAAAAAAAAAAAAGTTAATTATCTATTTCTACATAAGAAATATATATTATGACATGGTCAGCATTTCATTATTATGTCAAAATATTCTTACACTGAGACAGAGAAAAATTTTTGTGGCAGTTTTAAAAATAATTCCAGTTACTCTGAAATAGATTCTCACTACTTCATTGCTCCAGGAAGTTATTTACCTCATTGAAGACAGAAGTTAACACTCTTTTCACCCCCTGTTTGCCCCTGACCCAGAGTTTGTCAATTGCTTCTTCTTAAGACTTGAGAGTTTATCATATAGTACTTTAAATATATCATTTTTTTGGACTTTTAAGTTACTATTTATGGTACATTCTAAAATATTTAACTGAAAAAGAATTGTTCTCTGGTAAAATGTTTCCAAGTCCTTCATAACTGCCTTTCCTTTTGGTTGCTTGACTTTGATTTTATTGCTTTTCATTTTGTGTGTATATGTTTGTTTTTTGTCTTTCACAGCATATACATGTTACTGCCCTCCTTAAGTTTTCCATGTTGTACTGTCTTTAAAGAACTCTAACTCAAACATATAAACACATGAATGCTTGTGTTTATATGTTTGAGTCATCACAGCTACCATAGATTAAAATTCAAGAAACACATAATCAAGTTAAAACTCAAGTAAAAATTACAATTCTAATATTAGAACTCATTTCCTTTGCATACTAATATTTCTGGAAAAAGCAAAAGCCGAGTACCTCATTATTTCAGCAAACTTTTACTATTTTCCAAAGCTTGTTCTTAGAAGGCTTGCCAAAGATGTTTTGGATCAAAGTTTGATAAATATTTTTTGAGGGTTGGGTCAGTCTAGCAAAGATTAAAGAGTACTGAACTGCAACATTTTTGCTGAATTAGGGCAAACCACTTAACCAATTTGGATATCCATTTCCTTTTTGGTAAAAGAAGAGATGGGATGCCTGCCCCTTTCTGAAATCTATTATTTAAAAAGAGGGATGGTATGAAGAGGGAGGTGGCAGGGGGGTTCAGGAGTGGGAACTTATGTACACCCATGGCGGATTCATGTTGATGTATGGCAAAACCAATACAGTATTGTAAAGTAAAATAAATAAATAAATAAAATAAACAAAAAAATAAATAAATAGGTGCATACACTGTGCAATTAAAGTAAGGCTATAATTCTTAAAGTACTTTTTCTTCATAAGTTATGAATAAATAGTATTGACTTCAATGGAAAATATGCCAAACAGTATCATAACTATCTTTCAGTATTTATCATATTAACAGATAATTATTTAATTATAAAATATGGCATACAGAGATTGAGTAAAATTTAACATACTTTAAAATAAGATACACTGTTAATTTAAGGATAAGTCTGATGAAAAATTCTTCCTACAGCAAAGATAATTCCAAATATGACCACAGTTTATCCATTAATCCTGGAGTTCTAGGAACCCTACAAATTTAACACTAACATAGGTTGGAGGATAGGGAAGGGGTGACAAGTTCTTTTCCCAAATTCCAAATGAAAAGTAATTTTAGTAATTGTTAGCAATGATAAAATTGCAAAATACATGACACAAGCTATCTACATTTTCCAATATAATCATGATATTCCAGATTTAAGAAAACAACCATACACAATAATATCTTAAGACCACAGATAGATGTAAATATGAGTCATCTCAGAGTTAAACACCGTATTCCATGCTTTACAATGTATGTTCTCATCATGTAATTGTCATTATCTCGGAGAATCTGCCACAAACAGTAATAAGAACATTATGTTAGATTTTTGTAGTAGTCATCAGATTTTGCATCTCTTTTGTGCAAGATATTGTTATGTTTTCATTATTATAGCTTAATTTTAACCCTGTTATATCAAACTACCCACCATCCAGCTAACAAATGCAAAATCCGTGTCCCTGCTCATGCTATCTGTCCTTGCAGAATGTGCACATATGTATCTGACTTGAAAGCTTCTTGACAACTAATTGAGCACTAACAAATTCCCATTCCAGAAAAATTAACTGTCTTTCATAGAAGGTATCTTAGGACATTAAGACAAAAGTTATTCAAAGAACAAAGTCAATCCAATAATGCCCTGAATATTAATTATTTAGAAAAAATTATTTATTAAATATTAATATTTTGACCTCTCTTCTTGATACTATTAAAAATAATGACACTGAAGTCTTTCATATTGTCCTTGTTTGCTTCATTCATATTTATGTATATCTTCATAAACAAATGATAGTAACTTTTAGGGGGGGAGGGGGACTTCCCTGGTGGCTCACACAGTAAAGAATCTGCTTGCAACGCTGGACACCTGCATTGATTGCTGGGTTGGGAAGATCCCCTGGAGGAGGGCATGGCAACCATTTCCAGTATTCTTGTCTGGAGAGTCTCCATGGAAAGAGGAGCTTGGTGGGCTACAGTCCACGGGGTCATAAGAGTTGGATACGACAAAGCGACTAAGCACCGTACAGTAACTTCTTATAATTTCTAATGATTATATTTTCCCAGTGGGCTATAGTCATCTAATTATTAATATGTGATCAACAACCTCTAAAGACTGAAAACTATGAAGTCAGTTTCCAGTTTTTGATGATAATTTTATGTTCAGTTCAATCGCTCAGTCATGTCCGTCTCTTTGCGACCCCGTAAACCGCAGCACGCCAGGCCTTCCTGTACATTACCGATTACCAGAGTTCACTCAAACCCGTGTCTATTTAGTCGGTGATGTGATCCAACCATCTCATCCTCTTTTATCCGCTTCTCTTCCTGCCCTCAATCTTTCCCAAAATCAGGGTCTTTTTAAATGAGTCAGCTCTTCGCATGAGGTGGCCAGAGTACTGGAGTTTCAGCTCCAGCTTCAGTCCTTCCAATGAACACCCAGGACTGATCTCCTTTAGGATGGACTAGTTGGATCTCCTTGCAGTCCAAGGGACTCTCAAGAGTCTTCAACACCACAGTTTAAAAGTATCAATTCCTCGGTGCTCAGCTTTCTTTATAGTCCAACTCTTACATCCATACATGAGCAGTGGAAAAACCATAGCCATGACTAGACAGACTTTGTTGGCAAAATAATGCCTCTGCTTTTGAATATGTTATCTAGGTTGGTCATAACTTTCCTTCCAAGGAGTAAGCGTCTTTTAATTTCATGTCTGCAATCACCATTTGCAGTGATTTTGGAGCCCCCCAAAATAAAGTCTGACACTGTTTCCACTGTTTCCCCATCTATTTGCCATGAAGTGATGGGACCAGTTGCTATTATCTTCATTTTCTGAACGTTGAGCTTTAAGCCAATTTTTTCACTCTCCTCTTTCTCTTTCATTAAGAGGCTCCTTAGTTCTTCTTCACTTTCTGCCATAAGGGTGGTGTCATCTGCATATCTGAGGTTATTGATATTTCTCCCGGCAATCTTGATTCCAGCTTGTGCTTCCTCAAGCCCAGTGTTTCTCATGATGTACTCTGCATAGAAGTTAAATAAGCAGGGTGACAATATACAGACTTAAAGTACTCCTTTTCCTATTTGGAACCAGTTTGTTGTTCCATGTCCAATTCTAACTATTGCTTCCTGATCTGCACACAGGCTGCTCAAGAGGCAGGTCACGTGTTCTGGTATTCCCATCTATTTCAGAATTTTCCACAGTTTATTGTGATCCATGCAGTCAAAGGCTTTGGTATAGTCAATAAAGCAGAAATAGATGTTTTTCTGGAACTCTCTTGCTTTTTCAATGATCCAGCAGATGTTGGCGATTTGACCTCTGGTTCCTCTGCTTTTTCTAAAACCAGCTTGTACATCTGGAAGTTCACGGTTCACATATCGCTGAAGCTTGGCCTTGAGAATTTTGAGCATTACTTTACTGCCATGTGAGATGAGTGCAATTGTATGGTAGTTTGAGCATTTTTGGCATTGCCTTTCTTTGGGATTGGAATGGAAAACTGACCTTTTCCAGTCCTGTGGCCACTGCTGAGTTTTCCAAATTTGCTGGTATATTGAGTGCAGCACTTTCACAGCATCATCTTTCAGGATTTGAAATAGCTCAACTGGAATTCCATCACCTCCACTAGCTTTGTTCATAGTAATGCTTCCTAAGGCCCACTTGACTTCACATTCCAGGATGTCTGGCTCTAGGTGAGTGATCACACCATCGTGATTATCTGGGTCATGAAGATCTTTTTTGTACAGTTCTTCTGTGTATTCTTGTCACTTCTTCTTAATATCTTCTGCTTCTGTTAGGTCCATACCATTTCTGCCCATTATGCTCAGCACTCATATATTACATAATCTATTAAATTAAAAAAAAAAGGATGTATAGATGGATGAATGCATGAATGAATGTATGAGAATCCACTCAGTTCTTCAGATTCTGCCTAGCTATGGTATATTCTCACTGCCAAAAAGCCAGGGAAAGGTTATTAGTAACCATATCACTGTATAATAAAGTAAACATAATTACCTTACTGAAATATATGAAACCTTAATATTTTGATTAAAACATTTATTCACTCTAGAATTCACTTACTTTATGTACTTTCCTAGATAAAATGCTAAATTTTTAAAAATACATTTGCTACAATTAGTTTCAATGTATTTTAATTTTTTCTGTAATCCTTTTCAAACCATCATATTCCTTCCAAAAAGGCAAAATGCCTCTGAAAAATCTTTATTGGTATCTTGGGTCAGCTTCATTAGAAGTAGTTGTAAAGACGAAGGTTCAGTCTTAAGGAATTTATTCAGAACGTGCTCCTAATGAGTATTTGAAAGGAGCAGAAGAAATGGTACACAGAAGAAGAAGAATCCTAAGCAAGTGTATGTTTTCAGAAAAGTTCCAGTCTCAGTCTAAGCTTGATCTACAGAGGAGCTCTAGAGCACACATTGTACCTCAGGTCTATCCCAAGTCATGAATGTGGACTTTGTCCATTTCTGCACCAGTCCCTGATTGTATTGAGTTGGCCAAAAATTTCATTTGGGTTTTTCCATAAGACGTGGAAAACTTCAAATGAACTTTTTGGCCAACTCAATACGTACACTCAGGTGCTTCAAGTCACTCTGCCAGTGAGTTATGGGTTCCAGGAGCCTAAAAAGTATCGTTTGAAGAAGTGTATGATCATAAGACATTAGATCCAAAACATACAGTAGAGTTCATGGACATATATTCCCAGGAGAGCAATCAGAGACATCCAGTGGGGAGCACCAGCAGTGTTTACTATAAATATTAACAGTAGCTTGCAATCAATATTAGATTTATCATTGTTACCAGATATGCTAAATAATAGCAAACTGGTCAATTGAAAAAATACATTCTTTAAGGAATTACAGTGCAAGTGTTTGAAAGATAATAGGAAATCATTTGTATTGACATAAAAGTATCTTCAAAATATATTACGTTTAAAAAGGCAGGTTACAAAACAATATGTGTAGTACAATCATTAAATTTTAATTTAATGGCATGCTAGAAGAAATAGAAAAATATTATCAATGGTGAGATGACTTGTACCATTCATTATTATTTTATTTAAAAATGTTGTAGACAAGATGTATGTCAAATATCTTTTTATAATTTGATTTTGAAACCTAGCAACTTACATCATGACTTATAAACAGATAAAGTGGACCTGATTTCCAGGTAAGAATGCGTCTTTAAAGGGATATAACACAGAAAGAGGCAATCCAGTCTTCGTCAGTTTTAAGAAGTTGTGGCATAAAATAGTTTTCCAATGAATTTTTAATATATACGAAGGTTTAAGCAGTTACAGTAAACATCATCACCTTTTTTCAATCAGTTATGAACACTTTTCCTATAAGAAATATTCCAAGGATAAAGTTAAATGCCTAGCAGGATGATGTTTCCATTGATTTAATTCTAGTTCTAGAATTTGTGCAGTGCTCCATCCTTAAAGAAAAATAAGCATTCATACTTAGGAGAAGTTTCTGCTTATGGATGGGGTCCTACAAAAGAGCAAAATATGTAGTGTAATGAACTATCACTATGAAGGAACTGGTATCAAACTTAAGGGAATCAGGCCTTTTGTCATGAATTAGAGCTAGAACAATACTGCCATGTTACTGGGACAAGTGGTTTCAAGTTTTCCAAGGTTAATTAATTTGTATTTAGGCCGCCTTCCATTACAACTAATAGAAAATTCAACTCAAATCATCTTAAGAAAACATCAGCAACAAATTAAAGTCAGGATTTCTCAGGACAGCTGGAGCAGGCAGTCGGAGCCAGGGGGTGGGGATGGGGGTGCGGGGCGGGAGTTAAGGTTTTCAAGCTTCAGTTTCATTCTATGCCTTGGTTATACATTGAGAACTTTTTCTATCTGCTCCATTTTGCTACAGACTTTCCGGTCCTGGTGAGAAGATTCCTGCAAAATGATCCAGAAGTGCTCCTTACCTTTCTAACATTTTTCAGTAGAAAGATAATATTCTTTTTCTGCTGCTGCTGCTGCTAAGCCACTCCAGTCATGTCCGACTCTGTGCGACCCCAGCGACGGCAGCCCACCAAGCTCCCCCGTCCCTGGGATTCTCCAGGCAAGAACACTGGAGTGGGTTGCCATTTCCTTCTCCAATGCAGGAAAGTGAAAAGTGAAAGTGAAGTCGCTCAGTTGTGTCCGACTCTTAGCGACCCCATGCACTGTAGCCTACCAGGCTTCTCCATCCATGAGATTTGCCAGGTAAGAGTACTGGAGTGGGGTGCCATTGCCTTCTGCATTCTTTTTCTACCAGTTCTCTAAACACTACCAACCGAGTCTCCTTGCAGTGGGTTGAATATCATGTCCCTCTCAACACAATCACAGTAATGATGGGGCTGTAAAGTTCTGATGTCAATGT
Source organism: Capricornis sumatraensis (assembly GCF_032405125.1). NCBI lineage: Eukaryota > Metazoa > Chordata > Mammalia > Artiodactyla > Bovidae > Capricornis > Capricornis sumatraensis. The sequence goes on from NC_091069.1 coordinate 115,239,043, forward strand.
CAGGGTCATGTTCTGTGGAATCAGTGGCATACACGCCCTGTGGACTGAAGATGCTGAGCCCTGGAGCAAAATCAGGACACCATGTCCAGAAGGGCAAGCAAAACAGGGTGAGCACATATTTTTCGAATATGCTTCCCTTCTCACATGCAACTTGAACAGAGAATGGAATGACACTAAATTTCCTGGTAAGGAACATCAAAGAATCAAGTTGATGAAGCAAAAGGGTGAGACAACAAGGAATTGTTGAAAACAGCTTCTGTTATTTATAATTTTTTTAAAAGAGAGTTAACTATTTTAGGATCAGGTAGACAAATATGTCTTTTCTCCCCCCTTTTTTTTTTTTTTCAGTTTCCTAGAGTATGATTCATTTAGGATGCTTTTACTCAATAGATGTAAAAGTATTTTTCTTTATGGTTTGACCTATCTTAATCTTCATTTCCAAGTTTAGAAAGTACTGCACTTGAGCTCTTGAGTGCTAATTGTCAAAAGTAGGTAAAGCATACCTTAACACAAGCCCACTTCTTTTAAGAAATTGTACTTTCAACACTGCTATTTTTATTAGTTATGTTTTAAAAGATATATATATTTTTCCTTTTATAACTTTTTAAATTTGTATTATATTTAATTATTTGAATACACTATTAGAATTTTAATGTTCTAATTTTAAAGCAATCATTAGGATTTTAGTTATAATAATGTAGCATATATATTATTTAAGAGTGTATTCCAGTTTAGACATTATTCTTCCTGTCATAATCAAAACCAGATCATAACTGATGCCTTTTCCAGAACCAGGCAGAGTTGTTATTAGCAGAAGAGTAGAATCAGTGGAATTATTATTTAACAACACTGAGTCAAATTTACATAAAATGATACAGTTGCCCTTCAACTTCGTTCGTTTTTTCTTTGGTGTAAAGTGAAAGTGAAGTCACTCAGTCGTGTCTGACTCTTTGCTACCCCATGGACTGTAGCCTACCAGGCTCCTCCGTCCATTGGAATCTCCAGGCAAGAGTACTTGAGTGGGTTGCCATTTCCTTCTCCAGGGGATCTTCCCAACTCAGGGATCGAACCCAGGTCTCCCCACATTGCAGGCAGATGCTTTACCATCTGAGTGGATTAGCTGTCAATCTGTCTCCTTTCACACTAAACAGAAAAAAGAGAAGATAGTTGCTTACTGACTAAAAACAGATATGTGATGAAAACACATTTTTATCTTATATCGATATTGTTTTAATTGCTAAGTCATATTTGACTCTTCTGTCCCACAGGCTCCTCTTTCCATAGGATTTCCTAGGCAAGATTACTGGAGTTGGTTGCTTCTCCAGGGAAGTTGATCCCCTTCTACAGGGAATCTTCCCATCCCAGGAATCGAACCCATGTCTCCCGCATTGCAGATGGATTCTTTACCACTGGGTCACCTGGGAAGCCCATTTTAATCTATAGAATGATAAAATGTATATAATCATACTTTTCATTAATTAGTCTAAATAGTCCATCATATTGACCAAGAAGATGTTTCAGTTACATGGGTGGCCAACATCTGCTAAATGGAGAATGTATGCTTGGCTCTGGGTACCTCTGAAAAGAAAGATGTGTAATGCAATTCCAATGAGATCTTCCATGAAACTGACTATTATTTTAAGTGATTGAAAATTCACTACAAGGTAAAATATTTAATAAAGTATACATAAATAGTAATGTAGCATAAATAATTCTGAGTGCTGAATGTGGATGCTTTGGGAAAGAAGAAGATTCACCCATTTAATTCTGTCCAGCAAGGGAGGACTGGATACATAAAAATAGGCAGAAGCTATCACAATTCAAAAGTAGTTCAAGGAACTGAGAATACATAGCCTGGAAAATAAGAGTTATTTTTCTATCTTGAGATAACCTCTACTGACCTATAGGAGTAGGCCGAGACTACTTCTAGGGAGCTCAAAATCACACTGAGAAGCCCAGAATAAGAAAGAAAGTATGGAATACTGTAAAAATAAATAAATAAATAAAGACTAAGCCTCAGATGGTAAAGAATCCGCCTGCAATGCAGGAGATTTGATCCCTGGATCTGGAAGATCCCCTGGAGAAGGGCACAACAACCCACTCCAATATTCTTGCCTGGAGAATTCTATGGACAGGGGAGCCTGGCGGGCTACAGTTTATGGGTTTCCAAGAGTTAAACACGACTGAGCAATTAACACACACACAACTATATACCAGTTCAGAAATGGAACCTGCTGATTTGAAAGCTAATGGGTTTTCCCAGAAATGGAAGGAACAAATAAATTTGTATTAATCAACTTCTGCTGGTCTTCATAATCTGGATGCTCTACATACTACATCATCACCCTTTTCATAAACACAGTCCTGAGGCTAATAGTTCCCTCGTTTAGATGAGGAAAAGATACTCAGGAGGCTATTCTTCACCAAAACAGCGGGGACATGTGTAGTCAAGATGTAGTAAGTTGTGTCTGATTCTTGCAACCCCACGGACTGCAGCATGCCAGTCCTCCATGTCCATCACCAGCTCCCAGAGTTTACCCAAACTCATGTCCATTGAGTTGATGATGTCAGAAACATCATAAAGGAGATTCTTTCCCCAGTTGGTGATGAGTAGATTATGGAATCAATATTGTTTTTTCAAACTCTGAAACAGTATGATTTGGGAAGAAGCACAGGTTTAAGCTTAATTTCAGGCCAATATGCAAATTTTTTCAAAGTCTACTCAGTGGACATGAGTTTGAGAAAACTCCAGGAGATAATGAAGGACAGGGAAGCCTGGTGTGCTGCAGTCCATGGGGTTGCAAGAATCAAACACAGCTTACTGACTTAACAACAACAACTTTTAACTAGCCCCAGGACTGGTTAATAATATTACTGGTAAAATATACAAACTTTCAAGTATAATACCACCAGTATTAAACACAGCATATCACTTATATTGCATAATATCTTGTGAGATGTACCTGTATAGAGATACAGAAAGAGAGAAGGAGATCTCTCCAAGGCTATCCCACCTAGCATGGTCAGGATAGCTTTGATAGGGGTTAACATTCTTCAGAGGAACTTTTCTTTCAAATGGAAAAGCCAGCTGAACTTTACTTCCTGGGCATTACGGTTTATAGCTTTGGCATCTTCATACGTAATGATTGATCAGCTGAAGAAAGACTTAGAATCAATAAACTGTTTCCTCCACTACGAACTGACAACAAGGCACAAAGGTACCCACATTAATGAGGATGCACCATTAGGCCTTCCAGAGATGATTGACAAGGCTCCATATAAGCTGACCATTGCACCAATAGAAAGTTGCTTTGGCCTATTCTGTCTCATTTAAAGGTAGAACCTTCTCATATCTAAGCATATATAAAAGTATGTTATAAAGTAAAAGTAAAGTAAAGTGAAGTCGCTCAGTCATGTCCGACTCTTTGTGACCCCATGGACTGTAGCCTACCAGGCTCCTCCATCCGTAGGATTTTCCAGGCAAGAATACTGGAGTGGGTTGCCATTTCATTCTCCAAGTATGTTATAGACAGTGTTTATAATAGTATACATTTGCATATGCATGAATAAAATTATATTCCCATAAGTCACTGAAATCATACCATTTTTAATCTTCATGTTTTGAAATTTAATGGAGTATTTTTCTATCAAAAAACTTAATTGGAATTATAATATACTCAGGGAATATGCCAAGCAGGCACTGGGTCCAAACCTGACGGGTTGATGAACAGCATATACAAGAGCTGAGTGAGCAAAGAAGGGGACATTAAGCAATTTGATTAGAAAGCATGGTGAATATTTTAGTAATAATTACATTAATTCTTCAAAAGTTTTACTAGAGCCTGATTTTAATTTTTCTTCTTATAATATTTTCTCAACTTAAGCTAAATATAGTTAGGAGGTGTGGAGAAACAAGAGAAGTAAAGAAAGAAAGAAATGAGGCTGTTTTCTAATAGTATTTCATTTGTGCAAAGACAGGAAAAAGTTAGAAATAAGAACAGGAAGCCTTAAGAACACAAAAATGCAAGAAGGGAGGCCAGGATAGCTCAGAGACGGGAATGTCACTCAACACCTTTCTCTGCTACTATTCTGACTTGAACTTTCTTTAGTGCATGAAATATGATAACATTTTATTAATGATTCAGCTACATTTATTTTAATTTGTAAAGCAATTCTCATTTGTTTTTCAACTGCATTCACAGTGGTCAGAGTCAAAGGACCTCTCAGCATTTCTTCATGTTTACTTTCTCAATAAATACATTAAAAATGGCCAAGCACATATATCTGAGTCTATCTTTCAGGCATGTATCTCTCCATCTCTTTTCCTCTCATACATGCAGAACCTCACTTTGGTTTTGCCAGGGAATAATTCTGCCCTTGGCTAAGTTAGAACATCTGGGTCCTGATCTCATGGTCCTTGGAAGATAAGCAAAAAATAAAATTGTTCTGAATTCCTAATGCCTTCTCTAGTAAGCATTTTATGAGAATAATAGTCTCTTTGGGAAATGGAAAAATGATTGAAAGGATCACATTCAACTCTGGACTAAAGCTTTAATGAGGGACCATCTGAAAAAGGGGAGCAAGCTTGCAAACAGTGCAGGGGCCCTGACATTCATGCAAAAACTGAAGGAAGGACAGGAAGAATCAGTCACAGAGAGATGGAAATTTTTGGCACTTAGCAAAATACTTCTGGCAAATTAGCAAGTTTTTGTCAAATCACTGAAACAAGTCTATTTGGAAAACATGAAATGCTGCATATTATAAAGTTTTAGCAGATCCATTTTACATGCAAACAAGAAAACATCTGCTCAGCAGAAATACCCATAGTGTATTCTAAAGTTTAGAAAACATGGCTATACATTTTGTTATTTTTCCATTTAGAGGCAAAATGGCAAATTATTGTAGTAATTCGATAATAGAAGTATCTAAGCTAACCTAGCTGGTACAAACCAAATACATATTCAACACAATTTTCTTTTTTTACAGTGTCAAGTTGGTCACATTTTGGGAGAAATTTGCAGTCTGGTGCAAAATGATATGTGTTTACTGCTAGGTTCTTCCTCATTAATATTTCAGCCTTTCAAATAATCTATCCAAGCCACATTACAATAAGCATAATAGACTTTACACATGTGAGTGAACTTTTGCTTAGGTTGCTACTTCTCTCATATTGTTTTCGAGAGATGAAATGTTGACAAAAAAATTTGCAAGAGAAACAAAAATATCTGCCATCTCCTTTACCCAGATCCCCCAGTTCTTAAGATTTTACCATCTTACCCACACAACTCAATCTCTCTCTCTATCCATCACTTTCTCTGACATACATACACACACACATGCACATATACACAGCCTTTGTGTTCTTCTTTTTTCACATTATTTATAGCATCTGATACTTTATGTTTTACACGCAAAATAATAAAATTTATAAACTTTTTAAAATTTTAAATTGTGCCATTCAGGAACAGTAAGTACATTCACAGTACCGTGCAAACATCACTACAATCTAGCTTCAGACTACTTCATTCCTGCAAAATAAAATCTTGTATTCAAAGCATGCACTCCTCATTTTACTCTCTTCTAGCCCCTGACAACTCCTAAGCCTCTTTCTTTCTGTTTCTTTACCTATTCTGGGTATTTCCTATAAATGAACTCTTATAAAATGTGTTTGTGTGTGTGTGTGTGTCTGTCCACATATTTTCAGAGAGGACTGGTGAAATTTTGTTTTTACTTAAAATGGAATTTTTCTTATTTAAAAGAGAAACCCAGATGGATTAAAGATGAAAAGTGCAAAATGAAAGCTAGAGGAAAACAAAAACAAAAACAAAAACAAAACAGAGGCAGGACCCATATCCCCGAGAGGAAAGGATTAACATATACTCACTACTACATATAAAATAAAAACCAACAAGAATCTACTGTAACACTATAGCACAGGTAACTATACTTAATATTTTGCAATAACTATGAAGGAAAATAATCTGGAAAATAATATATATATTCTTTTATATAAACATATATATGTGTCTGTATGTGAATCACTTTGCTGTATAAATGAAACTGACACATTATAAATAAATATATTTCAATTAAAAAAATTGGAGTATACATTCATGTTTTCTAGCTGCAGGTAAAGTCAAACTAAGATACAGGGCAATTGGTACAAATTACCTAAGAAGTAGTGTGGAGTGAAGTCCTGGCAGGCTCTGATTCATATTAGAACAAATTTTGGTTTATCCTTAGTGGAGAGCCCAAATATTCTCTCACATGAGACTCTGTTCCTTTAAGAAGATCTGACAAAGGCCCAAATGTGTTTCTACACTTCCATGTACCGACATGTGTATGTGTTGGTGTATTTCTCTGTGTTTGCATGTGTGTGCATGCTCCTGTCTTTGCATGTACATATATGTATGATAGTTGCTCAGGTGTGTCCGACTCTTTGCAATCTCATGGACTGAAGCCTACAAGGCTCCTCTGGCCATGGAATTCTCTAGGCAAGAGCACTGGACTGGGTTGCCATTTCCTCCTCCAGGGCATCTGCCTGACCCAGGTCTCCTATATTGCAGGTGGATTCTTTACCATCTGAGTCACGTGTAATTAAGCAAGTGTAAGTTCCTACTTCTGTGTGTGTGTGGTTGTAGACGTCTGTTTGAGTGTTTATTATGTATTCATGGGTCTATATGGTCGTGTTTTTAATTTATAAGTCCAGCACTCTGATTCCCCAGGATTCGTTTTGATTAAACCACACCAAGGTGTCTACCATCATCATGAGCTTCCTCTCAAACTCTTGACATTTATCAAATATAATGAAAATACAAGCATGAAGTACTTTAAAAGAAGAAATAACATCATACATTGAAGTTTGAAAAGCACAAGTACAGGAAAAGACGTATTTTCTTAAATTCAGGTTTTGGTTTGTTTGCACTCTCATTTCGGCATCCTTTTCCCCCCTCACAAGAATCTCGGAAGCCCCTATGGTAGGATACTTTGCCATTATAGAATTTAAGACATTATGAGGTTGAAACTGGAAGATAGAAATATCTCTGTGGCTCACAGACATATTTCTTTGGTTTACAATGTGGTTTTAAGACAACTGAAAAAATTTTAAATGGGGCACGAGCTCTGAAGCTTATCAAAATCTCCATCACTCCAGCTAAGAGTAAGAGGCACCCTTTACTTGGTTTCTCTGGTTACAGCAGAAGGTGTTCAAGTTTGTAACCCTTGCCCTAACAGTGGTTGAGAGAGGTTCCTGGTTAATCTCTTTAAGGTTGTCCAGTGGTTAAGAACGTGCCTGCCAATGCAAGGGAAAGGAGTTCAGTCCCTGGTTGGAGAATATCCCACATGCCAAGGAGAAACTAAGCCCAAGGGTTGCAATGACTGAGCCCATGCACCCAGCTAGAGAGTCCATGCACCCCAATGAAAGATTCTGCATGGCCAAACAAAGGTCCCTGTGTACAACAACTAAGATCTGATGCAGCCAAATAAGTAAATAATAGTTTTAAACAGTTTATTTTTAAATGTTTATAATTCATGAAAATAAAATTATGCAGACAATATAAGATGCAAAGCATAGAAACTTTATTTGAAGTATCTTTCACTGTTGTTCAGTTGCTCAGTCATGTCTGACTCTGCGACTTGGACTGCAGCACCCCAGGCTTTCCTGTCCTTCACTGTCTCCCTAGGTATGCTCAAACTCATGCCCATTGAGTCAGTGATGTCATCCAACCATCTCCTGCCTTCAATCTTGCCCAGCATCAGAGTCTTTTCTAATGAGTCAGCTCTTCACATTAGGTGGCCAAAGTATTGGAGCTTCAGTTTCAGCATCAGTCCTTCCAAGATATATTCAGGGTTATTTTCCTTTAGGATTGAATGATTTGATTTTTCTGTCCAAGGGACTCTCAAGAGTCTTGCATATACAGTAATTAATAGTCTAGGATTAACTTCATTTCACCATTCTTTTCTTCCTCATGTGGTTGGAATGAGAGGCTTAAAGATTCTGTCTGTTGCACATAGTGTGTATGAATGAAGCTAAGAAGCTTCCTTCTCTGCAGGATCTTGCATTCCATGAAAATATTTAATGTCTTTCTAAAGATGACCTCAAAGTTTGATTCTATTAAGAGACACATGTAATTTGAACACTCAAGGTGAAAAAAGTTTCGTATAACCATACTAACCCATACTGAGCTTAGCCACTCAATCGTGTCCAACTCTTTGTGACTTCACGGACTGAAGCCCACCAGACTGAATCCCCTGTCCATGGGGATTCTTTAGGCAAGAATATTGGTGTGAGTTCCATGCCCTCCTCCAGGGGATCATCCTAACTCAGGGATCAAACTGAGGTCTGCCGCATTGTAGGGGGATTCTTTACCATCTGAGCCTCGAGGGAAGCCCAATTAAGCACAGCAAGGTGAAGAAAAAAAAAAAAGTTTCCTGTAACCATTTTAACCCATTTAGTTTGCTACAGTAAAGTAGGTGTTTTGTCACCATTCTTGGCTAATAACAAGGGCCCGGGGTCTTAACTTGCCAGACTAAGTAAGGTGTCTCGTGGCAGGGGAGTGCTGCGACCTGGCTCTCAATCCCTTTAATAAATGTCTGAGCTCACTTCCTGCAAAAAGATTCTGAGTACCCTGTACTTTCTTTCTCTCTCCACGACTGCTTTGGCAAAATCTTTTGTCCTACTGTTTTGTCTACTTTCCCCTTCTGTCTCCTGGTTCCATCTTTTTCTAATTATCAACCAGAATGACCCCAAGTCCACATACAATTAAAGTGCAATTCTTGAGGTCGGGGACAAAGAATTCAGGAGTTAATGTGCATGTTTTAAAATGTCATGTAACAGTAACTTGAGGCTGGGGAGATGCTGCTGACCTAAAACATACATGATAGCACAACTAGTTTGGAAGACATGGAAAAATGTCTTCAAAGTTGCTTGTGAATCAATGTGCCACTTTGTTCTTAAGATTGCTTATCCTTTTTTTAATTGTCTTTCCCATCCATCAGCCCATGTGTGAATCACCCACCCTCTCAGCTCTTCCTTAATTTCTCTGTGTTCCTTTCCCAGGCTTATCCTTGGTTTTGAATTTGAAGCGTGAATTCACCTAAGTGTTCTATAAGTGTGAAATCCACCCTTCTGCCTTTCTGGTTACTCCTTGGTTAAGTTTTATGTTTAATGGTTCTGTGTATATTTTTAAACTAAATTTGGTAAACACATCCCTGGGGTATTACTAAGTCTGAATTCACTCACAGTTAACTTCTTTTCATCAGTTGTGTTTGTTGTGTACAAGTGTGTCTCCATGGGTGAAATCCATCTACTCAGTTCAGTTCAGTTCAGTTGCTCAGTCATGTCCGACTCTTTGAGACCCCATGAATCACAGCATGCCAGGCCTCCCTGTCCATCATCAACTTCTGGAGTTCACTCAGACTCACGTCCATCGAGTCAGTCCATCGAGTCAGTGATACCATCCAGCCATCTCATCCTCTGTCGTCCCCTTCTTCTCCTGCCCCCAATCCCTCCCAGCATCACAGTCTTTTCCAATGAGTCAACTCTTCGCATGAGGTGGACAAAGTACTGGAGTTTCAGCTTTAGCATCATTCCTTCCAATGAACATCCAGGACTGATCTCCTTCAGAATGGACTGGTTGGATCTCCTTGCAGTCCAAGGGACTCTCAGGAGTCTTCTCCAACACCACAGTTCAAAAGCATCAATTCTTCGGTGCTCAGCTTTCTTCACAGTCCAACTCTCACATCCATACATGACCACTGGAGGAACCATAGCCTTGACTAGACGGACCTTTATTGGCAAAGTAATGTCTCTGCTTTTGAATATGCTATTTAGGTTGGCCGTAACTTTTCCTCCAAGGAGTAAGCATCTTTTAATTTCATGGCTGCAATCCACCTACTAAAAGAATACAAATGATTGGGTGGTATTTTCAGGCAGAAGAGCACACTACTGGAGAAGAATCTAGGGGCCTCTGAATTTTTGACCTTTGTCAAATGATGCCATGCCTCTCTCTGCTTCCTATGCAGTTGCTGAAAAAGAGTAATAATTATATTTCTTAGGTGGAAAAACAGAAAATAAACATTTGTGTCTAAGCTTCTGAGTACTCTGTTTCTACAGCATTGTAATTTTTCCAGCATTTTGCCATATGATATAAGTGTGGGCTTGGACATTAACCTCCACATCAACTTCTAACTCTCTTTCCCATAGTGTGAATACCATTGGTATTTGTGTTGGAAATAACCCAAGCAGGGTGTGTGTATGTTAGTATAGGCCAACCACATGTGGGTGGGATAATAAAAACAAAACCTCAGCACGACATACCTTGAGAAAAAGGTGGATCAAGAGAGATAAAGTGTGGTATAAATTAAAAATGACCTCAGATGGAAATTGTGTGGATGTTATAAAAACATGAAAACAATTCATCTGTCATCACAGAGTTTCTCTAATGGTGAACCTCTCATTCTTCACATCTTAAACTGATCCCTTCCTATCATTCTGGAGCATAACTCACATTTGTGAGATTCTTTGTTTATTGTCTATGGAACCAGGGGCACCGTAAAGAAACTGATATTAACTGTGAGAGTCTTTGCCAGTTTTATAATGTAGACAACCTTTCAGGGATCAAAACCATAAAGCTGCCAAATATTTTGAGACCAGTTCTCCAAGATACCAGATTAATGAAAAAACTGTTAAAAGGGAATCACATGCAATGCCTTCATTGGTGTAAATTATGTATCTGTTATTTCTATGTTCAGGAGCAGAGAGGTTGCTAAAATCCTGCAGAAGGCAGCATGAACCGTGGGAAAGAACAACGCTACTCTGGTTCAAATGCCTGTCTCTGGCACTTAAGCTGGGTGAACTGGAAAAATTATTTAAACAGTCCAGATCTCAATATTATCAACTATAAAATTATGTCATGAGATCAATCTTAAAGGTTGGTTGTAAGTATCAGGGTTAATATAATTCTTTAGCAATTAGAAGTCTGTGTGATAGATGATTATTATTCTTAGCATTATTTATTTTATGGAAAAATCTATACAATTAATTGATTTTTGTGAAAACCACCATAAAACTTTCATGAATAGAATTACATGCATAGTTGTATTTATAAATCATCTGTAATCTCTCTTGGGCATCATCTGTAATCTCTTAAGCAGTCATAGTAATACCATGTCTATTTCAGTAGAAAGGCATCATTTTCCCACGAGTTCTTGGGCCTCTTTTGGCTCTCACTGTAAGTCAACAGCAGAGAGAGGTTCAAGCTGTCTTTCCAACTCTTTGCCCTTTCTTAGCAAGCTTTCCAATTTGTGGTGCTTGGTTTAGGCACATCCTCGGAGTTGGCTTAATTCATATCTTGTCTTGAAAATGACATTTGATCACGATCTTCATGTTTCTTGATAATTGAGACACTGCTATGTTTTACTGGCTTCTAACAAATTTACCTCTTTGCCTAAAGATGATCATGTACTCAGTAAATGTAAAATTCTTATTGTCCAGCCTCAGAATATGCTCAATAATTGACTTATATTAATTATATCATTATCATTGACTACTTTCCTGCCCTTTCTCTTTCCTGACTTATATTATCAATGTTCTCTCCATTATCAGTTTATTGTCTTTAGTCTTCTCTCCTTACATTCTTCTTAAGAAAATCAGCCACTTACTTGATCTGATATATGAATGATATTAACATATAACTCTCTAGCCCTAGGTACTTACTGAAGCATCAGTTTCATATTTCTATCCACTTTCAAGATTTTAACTCAAATAAAATATCCTGGCATTATCTACAATTGAACAAATACGCACTGACTTGGATTCTCTTCCAAGCTCTTCCATTTGCGTTCCTTCTAACCTATCACCAATTTGGCTATCTTTAGCCCATCCCTCTCATTTATCTTTCAAGAGACACCAAGTCCTCATATTTCTTAGATTTGTCTTTTTGTCATTTCTAGGGATATGCTTCCTGTGAGGACACTCAAAACTTTATCATTAAATCAATTCAATTGCCTTTATTTCCTTGGGCTCCAAAATCACCACAGATGGTGACTGCAGTCATGAAATTAAAAGATGTTTTATCCTTGGAAGAAAAGTTATCACCAACATAGACAGCATATTAAAAAGCAGAGACATTACTTTGCCAACAAAGGTCTGACTAGTCAAAAGCTATAGTTTCTCCAGTAGTTAGATATGGATGTGAGATTTGGACTATAAAGAAAGCTGAGTGCCAAAGAATTGATGCTTTTGAACTGTGGTGTTGAAGACTCTTGAGAGACCCTTGGACTGCAGGATATCAAACCAGTCAACTCTAAAGGAAATCAGTTCTGCATATTCATTTTAAGGGCTGATGATGAAACTCCAATACTTTGGCCACATGATGGGAAGAACTGACTCATTGGAAAAGACCCTGATGTTGGGCAAGATTGGAGGCAGGAGGAGAAAGGGATGGCAGAGGATAAGATACTTAGATGGCATCACCAACTCGATGGACGTGAGTCTGAGCAAGCTCCAGGAGTTGGGGATGAACAGGGAAGCCTACAGTGCCACAGTCCATGTGGTCGCAAACAGTTGAACACGACTGAGTGACTGAAATGACTGACTGGATTGCCTTTTTTTTTTTTTTTAATTTAACTTATTTATTTTAACTGGAAGCTAATTACTTTACAACGTTCCCTTCCAGGAGAATCTTTCCCAGTGCTCTTCTATCCCACCAGGCCAATTTTACAGGGTACATTTCTATAAGAATGATTTTTTTTTTTTTTTTAGAATGATTGCTTTACAATGTTGTATTAGCTTCTGCACAGTATGAAAAGGCAAAATGATAAGATACTGAAAGAGGAACTCCCCAGGTCAGTAGGTGCCCAATATGCTACTGCAGATCACTGGAGAAATAACTCCAGGAAGAATGAAGGGATGGAGCCAAAGCAAAAACAATACCCAGCTGTGGATGTGACTGGTGATAGAGGCAAGGTCCGATGCTGTAAAGAGCAATATTGCATAGGAACCTGGTATGTCAGGTCCATGAATTAAAGCAAATTGGAAGTGGTCAAACAAGAGATGGCAAGAGTGAACGTCGACATTCTAGGAATCAGCGAACTAAAATGGACTGGAATGGGTGAATTTAACTCAGATGACCATTATATATACAACTGAGGGCAGGAATCCCTCAGAAGGAAAGGAGCAGCCATCATGGTCAACAAAAGAGTCCAAAATGCATTACTTGGATGCAATCTCAAATATGACAGAATGATCTCTGTTCATTTCCAAGGCAAACCATTCAATATCACAGTAATCCAAGTCTATGCCCCAACCAGTTACGCTGAAGAAGCTGAAGTTGAATGGTTTTATGAAGACCTAAAAGACCTTTTAGAACTAACACCAAAAAAAGATGTCCTTTTCATTATAGGGGACTGGAATGCAAAAATAGGAAGTCAAGAAACACCTGGAGTAACAGGCAAATTTGGCCTTGGAATGCGGAATGAAGCAGGGCAAAGACTAATAGAGTTTTGTCAAGAAAATGCACTGATCATAGCAAACACCCTCTTCCAACAACACAAGAGAAGACTCTACACATGGACATCACCAGATGGTCAACACTGAAATCAGATTGATTATATTTTTTGCAGCCAAAGATGGAGGAGCTCTATGCAGTCAACAAAAACAAGACCAGGAGCTGACTGTGGCCCAGATCATGAACTCCTTATTACCAAATTCAGACTTAAATTGAAGAAAGTAGGGAAAACTGCTAGACCATTCAGGTATGACCTAAATCAAATCCTTTATGATTATACAGTGGAAGTGAGCAATAGATTTAGGGCCTAGATCTGATAGATAGAGTGCCTGATGAACTATGGAATGAGGTTCATGACATTGTACAGGAGACAGGGATCAAGACCATCCCCATGGAAAAGAAATGCAAAAAAAGCAAAATGGCTGTCTTGGGAGGCCTTACAAATGGCTGTGAAAAAAAGAGAAGCAAAAAGCAAAGGAGAAAAGGAAAGATATAAGCATCTGAATGCAGAGTTCCAAAGAATAGCAAGAACAGATAAGAAAGCCTTCTTCAGCCATCAGTGCAAAGAAATAGAGGAAAAGAACAGAATGGGGAAGACTAGAGATGTCTTCAAGAAAATTAGAGATATCAAGGGAACATTTCATGCAAAGATGCCTCAATAAAGGACAGAAATGGTATGGACCTAAGAGAAGCAGAAGATATTAAGAAAAGGTGGCAAGAATACACAGAAGGACCATACAAAAAAGTGTGATCACTCATCTAGAGCCAGACATCCTGGAATGTGAAGTCAAGTGGGGCTTAGAAAGCATCACTCTGAACAAAGCTAGTGGAAGTGATGGAATTCCAGTGGAGCTATTTCAAATCCTGAAAGAAGATGCTGTGAAAGTGCTGCACATTCAATATGCCAGCAAATTTGGACAACTCAGCAGTGGCCACAGCACTGGAAAAGGTCAGTTTTCATTCCAATCCCAAAGAAAGGCAATGCAAAACAATGCTCAAACTACTGCACAATTGTACTCATCTCACATGCTAGCAAAGTAATGCTCAAAATTCTCCAAGCCACGCTTCAGCAGTACGTGAACCGTGAACTTCCTGATATTCAAGCTGGTTTTAGAAAATGCAGAGGAACCAGAGATCAAATTGCCAACATCTGCTGGATCATCGAAAAAGCAAGAGAGTTCCAGAAAAATATCTCTTTCTGCTTTATTGACTATGCCAAAGCCTTTGATATGGATTACAATAAACTGTGGAAAATTCTGAAAGAGATGGGAATACCAGACCACCTGACCTGTTTCTTGAGAAACCTATATGCAGGTCAGGAAGCAACAATTAGAACTGGGCATGGAACAACAGACTGGTTCCAAATAGGAAAGGAGTACATCAAGGCTGTATATTGTCACCCTGCTTATTTAACTTCTATGCAGAGTACATCATGAGAAACGCTGGGCTGGAAAAAACACAAGCTGGAATCAAGATTGCCAGGAGAAATATCAATAACCTCAGATATGCAGATGACACCATCCTTATGGCAGAAAGTGAAGAGGAACTAAAAAGTCTCCTGATGAAAGTGAAGGAGGAGAGTGAAAAAGTTGGCTTAAAGCTCAACATTCAGAAAATGAAGATCATGGTATCCGGTCCCATCACTTCATGGGAAATAGATGAGGAAACAGTAGAAACAGTGTCAGACTTTATTTTTTTGGGCTCCAAAATCACTGCAGATGGTGATTGCAGCCATGAAATTAAAAGATACTTACTCCTTGGAAGAAAGGTTATGACCAACCTATATAGCATATTCAAAAGCAGAGACATTACTTTGCCGACAAAGTTCTGTCTAGTCAAGGCTATGGTTTTTCCTGTGGTCATGTATGGATGTGAAAGTTGGACTGTGAAGAAGGCTGAGTGCCGAAGAATTGATGCTTTTGAACTGTGGTGTTGGAGAGGACTCTTGAGAGTACCTTGGACTGCAAGGAGATCCAACCAGTCCATTCTGAAGGAGATCAGCCCTGGGATTTCTTTGGAAGGAATGATGCTAAAGCTGTAACTCCAGTACTTTGGCCACCTCATGCGAAGAGTTGACTCATTGGAAAAGACTGTGATGCTGGGAGGGATTGGGGGCAGGAGGAGAAGTGGATGACAGAGGATAAGATGGCTGGATGACATCACTGACTCGATGGATGTGAATCTGAGTGAACTCCGGGAGTTGGTTATGGACAGGGAGGCCTGGCGTGCTGCGATTCATGGGGTCACAAAGAGTGGGGCCAACTTAGTGTCTGAACTGAACTGAACTGAATTAGTTTCTGCTGTACAATGGAGTGAATTAGTTGTATGTACACATACACACCCTCCCTCCTGGACCTCCATCACAACCCCATCCCACCCATCTAGGTCATCATAGAGCTTGGAGCTATTTTAATGTCTGATATGTTTTTCTTTAATTGTTTTGGAGGCTACAGATACTTTGACATCATCTATATTACATTAAAGTTTATCTGCAGTTTTGTGAATAATGTCTGCAACTTACATCTATCTACAATCATTTCCCCTAAAACTACTCTGCGTGACCATTTAGTTTCAACCAATCTGGGTTCTACCATAAGTTCAGTTCAGCCACTCTTTCATGTCCAACTCTTTGTGACCCCATGGACTGCAACTGCCAGGCTTCCCTGTCCATCACCAACACCCGGAGCTTGCTCGTACTCACATCCATCAAGTCAGTAAGGCCATCCAACAATCTCATCCACTGGCATCCTCTTCCCCTCCTGCCTTCAATCTTACCCAGCATGAGGGTCTTTTCCAAGGAGTCATTTCTTCATATAAAGTGGCCAAAGTATTGGAGCTTCTGCTTCAGAATTAGTCCTTCCAATGAATTTTCAGGATCGATTTCATTTATGATTGACTGATTTGATCTCCTTGCAGTCCAAGGGACTCTCAAGAGTCTTCCACCACACCATAGGTCAAAAACATCAATCTCTGATGCTCAGCTTTCTTTATGGTCTAACTCTCACATTCATATATGACTACTTGAAAAACTATAGCCTTGACCAGACAGACCTTTGTTGGCAAAGTAATGTCTCTGCTTTTTTAATATGCTGTCTAGGTTGGTGAAAACTCTTTTTCCAAGCAGCAAGTATCTTTTAATTTCATGGCTACAGTCACCATCTGCAGTGATTTTTGAGCTCCAAAAATAAAGACTGTCAGTATTTCCACTGTTTCCCCATCTATTTGCCATGAAGTGATCAGACTGGATGCCATGATCTTTGTTTTTGGAATGTTGAGCTTGAAGCCAGCTTTTTAACTGTCCTCTTTTGCCTCTCATCAAGAGGCTCTTTAATTCTTTGCTTTCTCCCATAAGGGTGGTGTCATCAGCATATATGAGTTCATTGATATTTCTTCTGGCAATTTTGATTCCAGCTTGTGCTTCATCCAGCCCAGTATTTCTCATGATGTACTCTGCATTTAAATTAAATAAGCAGGTTGACAATATACAGCCTTGACATACTCTTTTCTCCATTTAGAATCAGTCTGTTGTTCCATGTCCAGTTCTAACTGCTGCTTCTTGACCTGCATACAGATTCCCCAGGATGCAGGTAAGGTGGTTTGATATCCCTATCTCTTGAAGAACTTTACACAGTTTGCTGTGATCCACACAGTCAAAGGCTCTGGTGTAGTCAATAAAGCAGAAGTAGGTGTTCTTCTGGAACTTTCTTGCTTTTTCTGTGATCCAACGGATGCTGGCAATTTGATCTCTGGGGGTTCTACCACACCTCCCCAAATCAGGGCAGTGACTGTTATTTCTGGACCACTGGCTCATGCCTTGACTCCTTCCATGGAAATTCTTCCACATAGTCTATCAACCTATCTAGTTTTGTGCTTCCTTCTTATCCCAGCTTGATTTTCACTGTTTGTATAGCCTTTTTAAATAGCTTTATTTTCTTAATAGTTTGGTTACTTTTATATTTTTTCTGATGAAAAATTATAGTTTTTCTGATGAAGAAATATAAAATCGTGTACCATGTGCATTCTTTGCATGCTATTTGTATTACAGTATCTTCTAGGCTAAGTATTTATATGAACTTCATAAGATGTACTTTGTATTATCCCCACATAGCATCAATTATCTCTTACTTCACTGTAATTCCAGTTGTTAAAACCAAAGTTCAGGTTCTTTTAGTGTTTTCCAGAAACCATCACCTCTGACTTCCTTATATTCAATATCCGTTTTCCCTGAAATTTGTTATATTGCTAAATTTCTGTGTCTAAAACTATATCATTTACAAAGCTGTTCATAGTAAGAGTGACAGACATAGTGGCCTCTTAACTGTTCAGTAAATATCTTTGGTTATGAACTTCAGATATATATTTACTTTTTTTAAATTATGATAAAAGTCACATAATATAAAACATACTACTTTAACTATATTTACCTGTATATTTCAGTGGCAGTAAGTACATTCACATTATTATGCAACTCCCACCATCTTCCAGCTCCCAAATTTTTCACCTTCCTAAGCTGAAATTCTGTCTCCATTAAACACTAACTCCCCAGTCCTCTCCCCGTCTTATTCTATGGGCCCCTGACATCTACCTATGTATTTTAGCTCTATGAATTTGATGTTTCAAGATAATAAGTATAAGCAAACCATATTTGTCTGCATCTAATATATTTACACAAACAGAACTTTGTGTGAACCAGGACCCAGGAGAAAGGAGCAGTGACCCCACAAGAGACTGACCCAGAGTTCCCCATGAGCGTCCAGGGGTCTCCAGCAGAGGCGTGGGTAGATGGTGGCCTGCTGTAGGGTTGGGGTACTGTGTGCAGAAGTGCATGCATGAGACCTTTTGAAAGAGGTCATCATTATCTTCATTACCTCCACCATAGTTTGGATCCAGGTAAATAACAGGGAGAGAACATAGCTCCACCCATCAACAATAAAATGGATTGAAGATTTACTAAGCATGCCCCCTCATCAGAAGAAGACTCAGTTTCCCCCTCAGTCACTCTCTCCCATCAGAAAGCCTCCATAAACCTCTTATCCTTCTCCATCAGAAGGCAGACAGGATGAAAACCACAGTCACAGAAAAGTGACCAAACTGATCATATGGACCACAGCCTTGTCTAACTCAAAGAAACTATGAGCCATTCCGTAAAGGGCCACCAAAGATGTATGGGTCATAGTGGAGAGTTCTGACAAAACATGGTCCATTGGAGAAGGAAATGGCAAGCCACTTCAGTATTCTTGCCCTGAGAACCCCATGAACAGTATGAAAAGTCAAAAAGATGACACTGAAAGATGAACTCCCCAGGTTGGTAGGTGCCCAATATGCTACTGGAGATCAGTGGAGAAATAACTCCAGAAAGAATGAAGAGACAAAGCCAAAGGAGAAACAATACACAGTTGTGACTATGATTGGTGATAGAGGTAAAGTCCGATGCTGTAAACAGCAATATTGCATAGGAACGTGAAATGTTAGGTCCATGAATCAAGGCAAATTGCAAGTAGTCAAAAAGGAGCTGGCAAGAGTGAACATCAATATTTTAGGAATCAGAAAACTAAAATGGACTGGAATGGGTGGATTTAACTCAAATGACCATTATAACTACTACTGTGCATAGGAATCCCTTGGAGTAGCCATCATAGTCAACAAAATGCAGTACTTGGATGCAATCTCAAAAATGACAGAATGATCTCTGTTCCTTTCCAAGATAAACCATTCAATATCACAGTAATCCAAGCCTATGCCCCCAGAGTAATGCTGAAGAAGCTGAAGTTTAACAGTTTTAGGAAGACCTACACACCGTCAAGAACTAACATCCCCCCAAAGATGTCTTTTTCATTATAGAGAACTGGAATGCAAAAGTAGGAAGTCAAGAAATACCTGAAGTAACAGACAAATTTGACCTTGGAGTATGGAATGAACGAAGGCAAAGGCTAATAGAGTTTTGCCAAGAGAATGCACTGGTTATAGCAAACACCCTCTTCCAACAACACAAGAGAAGACACTACACATGAACACCACCAAATATATTCTTTGCAGCCAAAGATGGAGAAGCTCTATACAGTCAGCAAAAACAAGACCAGGAGCTGACTGTGGCTCAAATCATGAACTCCTTACTGCCAAATTCAGACTTAAACTGAAGAAAGTAGGGAAAACCGCTAGACCATTCAGGTAAGACCTAAATCAAACCCCTAATGATCATACAATGAAAGTGAGAAATAGATTCAGGGATTAGATCTGATAGACAGAGTGCCTGAGGAACTATGGAAGGAGGTTCATGACATGACACAGGAGGCAGGGATCAAGACCATCCCCAAGAAAAAGAAGTGAGAAAAGGCAAAATGGCTGTCTGAGGAGACCTTACAAATAGCTGTGAAAAGAAGAGAAGTGAAAAGCAAAGCAAAAAAGGAAAGATATACCCATTTGTATGCAGAGTTCCAAAGAATAGCAAAGAGAGATAAGAAAGCCTTCCTTAGCAATCAATGCAAAGAAATAGAGAAAAACAATAGAATGGGAAAGACTAGAGATCTCTTCAAGAAAATTAGAGATACCAAGGGAACATTTCATGCAAAGATGGGCACAATAAAGGACAGAAATGGTGTGTATCTAACAAAAGCAGAAGATATTAAGAAGAGGTGGCAAGAATACAAAGAAGAACTGAACAAAAAAATCTTCACAACCCAGATAATCACAATGGCATGATCACTCACCTAGAGCCAGACATCCTGCAATTCTAAGTCAAGTGGGCCTTAGGAAACATCACTACAAACAAAGCTAGTGGAGGTGATGGAATTCCAGTTGGCTATTTCAAATCCTAAAAGATGATGCTGTGAAAGTGCTGAACTCAATATGCCAACAAATTTGGAAAATTCAGCAGTGGCAACAGGACTGGAAAAGGTCAGTTTTCATTCCAATCCCAAAGAAAGGCAATGCCAAAGAATGCTCAAACTACAGCACAGTTGCACTCATCTCACATGCTAGTAAAGTAATGCTCAAAATTCCCCAAGCTAGGCTTCAACAGTATGTTAATTGTGCACTTCCAGATGTTCAAGCTGGATTTAGAAAAGGCAGAGGAACCAGAGATCAACTTACCAACATCTGTTGGATCATTTAAAAAGCAAAAACTTTCTCAAAAAACATCTATTTCTGTTTTCTTGACTATGCCAAAGCCTTTTACTGTGTGGATCACAACAAACTGTGGACAATTCTGAAAGAGATGGGAATATCAGACCACCTTTCCTGCTTTCTGAGAAATCTGTATGCAGGTCAAGAAGCAACAATTAGAACCTGACATGCAACAACAGACTGGTTCCAATTAGGGAAAAGAGTATCTCAAGGCTGTATATTGTCAGTGTGCTTATTTAAATTATATGCAGAGTACATCATGAGAAACATTGGGCTGGATGAAGCACAAGTTGGAATCAAGATTGCTGGGAGAAATATCAATAAACTCATATATGCAGATGACACCATCCATATGGCAGAAAGTGAAGAACTAAAGAGCTTCTTGATGAAAGTAAAAGAGGAGAGTGAAAAAGTTGGCTTAAAACTCAACATTCAGAAAACTAAGATCGTGGCATCTGATCCCATCTCTTCATGGAAACTAGATCGGGAAACAGTGGAAACAGTAACAGACTTCACTTTCTTGGGCTTCAAAAATCACTGTAGATGGTGGCTGTAGCCATGAAATTAAAAGACACTTGCTTCTTGGAAGAAAAGTTATGACCAACCTGGATATCATATTAAAATGCAGAGGCATTACTTTGGCAACCAAGGCCCATCTAGTCAAAGCTTTGGTTTTTCCAGTAGTCTTGTTTGGATGTGAGAGTTGCACTATAAAAAATGCTGAACACCAAAGAATTGATGCTTTTGATCTGTGGTGATCTCTTGAGAGTCCCTTGGACTGCAAGGAGATCCAACCACTCCATCTTAAAGGAAATCAGTTCTGAATATTCATTGGAAGGACTGATGCTGAAGCTGAAACCAATACTTTGGCCACCTTATGGGAAGAATTGACTCATTTGAAAAGACCCTGATTCTGGGAAAGATTGAAGGTGGGAGGAGAAGGGGGCAACAGAAGATGAGGTTGTTGGATGGCATCACCGACCTAACGGACATGAGTTTGAGTAAACTCCAGGAGTTGGTGATGGACAGGGAGGCCTGGTGTGCTGCAGTCCTTGGGGTCGCAAGAGTTGGACTCGACTGAGCGACTGAACTGTACTGAACTGAACTGAATGTATTTAGAATACATTTTTAAGATCAACTTAGTATATGTCATACAAACAGGTTATACCCTGCTTGTTTTTTTTTGTGTTTTTTTTTTCTTTTTTCCTTTGTGGACATATATACCTGGAGGAAAAATACAATTCCAGATATTCTAAAGTGCCTGAAGTTTTTTGAAGTGCCTGAAAAACCTTCCACACATATATCTAAGCCTTAGAATTATGTTCTTAAAAATCCTCTATCAGCATGTCTTGTTTAATCCCATTATCTTCTCTACTTCTGAGATCTGGTTTCATTTTTCCTTGCTTAAACTTAGTCACTTAATTTCTCAAATCAGGATTAGTAGAACTGCCTCGTGAGGATGCCTTGTTTTCCTGTAATATCCCAGCTCATCTCTTCCTGATGCTACTGCAGTAATGACTGCCCCAAAATACATCCTCTTGATTCTCTTAGAGAACTTCCCATTCTGTGCCTGGTTTCATAACCATGTGATTATCTGTCTTTTGATTCCTACTAGATAATAAGTGACTTAGAGACTATGCATGCATCATTCCTGTATCTCCACAGAAGAAGAACATGAACCATCCAAATGACAGAAAATGAATAATCATTACCATACACATAAAGTATGTAAACATTTTAAAGTGGTGTTCAGCTAAAAGTATACAGTTTCATCATTAGCAAACATATGATGGATCAATCTACTGTTTATACTTAATGCAACCTCTTTAAAAATGTTGTTGAATGCCAGGCACTGTGTATTAAGAGAATATTTATATATATATGTGTGTATGCATATATATATATATAAATTTATAACCTATATGGGAAAAGAATCTGAAAAAGAATATGAGTGAGTGAAGTCGCTCAGTCGTGTTCGACTCTTTGCGACCCCAGGCTCCTCCATCCATGGGATTTTCCAGGCAAGAATACTGGAATGGGTTGCCATTTCCTTCTCCAGGGGATCCTCCTGACCCAGGGATTGAACCCGGGTCTCCCGCCTTGCAGGCAAACGCTTTAACCTCTGAGCCACCAGGGAATATATATATATATATGTTTTTATACAGTTATATGGGCTTCCCTGGTAGCTCAGCTGGTAAGCATCTACCTGCAATGCAGGAGACCCTGGTTTGATTCCTGGGTCGAAAAGAGCCCCTGGTGAAGGGATAGGCTACCCACCCCAGTATTCTTGCCTGGAGAATTGCATGATCAGAGAAGCCTAACAAGCTACAGTCTATGGGGCCACAAAGTGTTGGACATACCTGAATGATTAAGCACAGCAAATACAGTTATATGTATAGAATTCAGTCGTATGTGTACATATATATATATATATATATATATATATATATATATATATATATATATATATATATATATATATATATATATATATATATATATATAATATGTATCTGAATCCCCTTGCTGTGCACCTGAAACTAACACAACATTTTAAGTCAACCACACTTCAATGAAAAAAATTAAAGAAGAACATAATTATAACATAACTTTTCTACTGTTGAGGAGCTCCATGTATAGTGAAGGACAAAGTCTATAATGTGATAAAGTCAGAATACATTAAAAAAAATAAATACAAAGAAAGGTCACAGGAAGGAAAGACAGCAGATGGAGACATGGAACAGATGTAATGTTGTCCTAAGTATGATGGGTCTTAAAAGATGAGATCCTCTTCAAGACTATTATATATTAGCTAAGTAGAAGATACAGACTATTTCTAAATTCCCAAATGTCTACTTGGATAATTGGTGACATTCAAATTAGTTCTGTGAGATAGTTAACTATATAGTATTAATGTTCATTTTCAGTTTATAATGATTATACTATGTTAAAATTGGAAAAGTTATTAACATTTAATAAAACTTGTGTGAAGTTTATACCAGAACTCTGCATAATTTCTCAAATTTTTAAAAAATTCTAAAAGTATTATAAAAGAAAAAAGTTAATGTTTAACATATTTAAAAATTAAAAATTATCTCAAATATCAAGTTCTTGCATTCTTTTTTAAATTAATTAATTTATTTTAATTGAAGGATCATTACTTTACAATACTGTGGTGATTTTTGCCATATATCAACATGAGTCAGCCATAAATACACACTTATTTTTCTGCTGTGCTTATATGCTAGCCTCCCCAAGTATTTTTAAGATAAAATACTAACCTTTCTCCTTTCAGTTAGATTTCCTTCTTTTGAATATACAGGAAGCTAAACACTTTCATCTTCCACTTGTAAGTTCCATCTTCAGCTTCTGAAATTGAAAGAATCCATAATTATAAGCTTTCTTTGTGGTTTCAATGACAAGGATGGACATTTTTCAAGTAAA
Source organism: Capricornis sumatraensis (assembly GCF_032405125.1). Classification (NCBI taxonomy): domain Eukaryota; kingdom Metazoa; phylum Chordata; class Mammalia; order Artiodactyla; family Bovidae; genus Capricornis; species Capricornis sumatraensis. The sequence goes on from NC_091069.1 coordinate 115,263,117, forward strand.
CAAAATCATCTGCCTCGATAAATGTCAAACCTAGAATTCAATCTCTAAATTATAGGCTGCCTACGAATCCCTTTATGTTTATTCTTCTCTCCTACCAACACCTTTCATGTATAGCATTTTTTTTTTTCCTCTGAACATGAGGCAAACAGAGTGCGTGTATGAGCCAAATGAATGGGATGGAAGCTCTAGAGATTTCATATTTTGTGGATTAGGATCACCAAGATATTCTAGATGCTCATACGAGATCTAGTCACCTCCTAGAAAGAGTAAGTAGACAGTACAGGGAAGTTTTGAAGGCTGAGTCTAAGAAGTCAATTGGCCAGAATTCACATCCCAACTCTGCCTCTAGCCAACTTAAACTCTCTCTGCAAAACACAACTCCTCTGTGTCACCATATGTTTTGCCTAATAGATTTTTGATATTAAATAGATAAGCAACACTCACATTTTGACTTATAATAATCATTTAATAGAGAGTCCCTTGGTCTGCAAGGAGATCCAACCAGTCCATTCTGAAGGAGATCAGCCCTGGGATTTCTTTGGAAGGAATGATGCTAAAGCTGAAACTCCAGTACTCTGGCCACCTCATGCGAAGAGTTGACTCATTGGAGAAGACTCTGATACTGGGAGGGATTGGGGGCAGGAGGAGAAGGGGATGACAGAGGATGAGATGGCTGGGTGGCATCACTGACTTGATGGACGCGAGTCTGAGTGAACTCCGGGAGATGGGATGGACAGGGAGGCCTGGCATGCTGCGATTCATGGGGTCGCAAAGAGTTGGACACGACTAAGCGACTGAACTGAACTGAACTGAATACATTCAAACTATTTTTATTATATTCATGTTTCAATTTCCTATTCACTAGACTTATTGTCAAGATTATTCTTATTCAATATATAGATATGTGAAGCTATAATTAGTTCTGAGCTTTTCTTAGTTCTTGCCTCCTAAGAATTAACTGACACATTTAGAGCAGTGACTAAATAAAGATTCCCTGTCTCTCAGTAAAATTAGATTTTTCTTACCTTCTGCAGACAATCTTACAGCCTTTTCCCTTTCATTCAATAAATGAAATGCTGATTTTTACTTAAATCTGTTAAATTATATTAACATATATTACTTATACATTTATGCCTATTTATTTATTTATCCTTGTTTATCCCTCTTGTTGAAATGAGTGAATTGTCTGATGGCTGAAGATGGCATTTTCTGCATGCTTCATGCAGATCATAATAAATTCTGAATAAGTTAGAAGCAAAAGGTAAGTTATAGTTTTGCATAGCAAAAAACAACTTGGTTGTGCAAGTTAGGAACTCTTGCACAACATGGTTGTGCAAGTTAGGAACTCTGTGGGAAAGCCATATAATTCAGGTTCAGATTTTTCTGGGATGGCTCAGAAAATTTATATTTTAAAGTACTCAATTTGTACTGTCATATACATTTAGAGCTACATAAAAATGACATTTCATTTAGGACTGTCTAAAGTGTGAGTATATAAAAGGATATTTAACAGTTTTCATTCTTATTACTGCAATTCATTAAAAAATTTTTTTTTTCCAACAAAAATATTTTCCTCAAGAAAGTTTTACAAAAATTCTGTAGGGTGGTAGCATTTTCATGTAATATGCCAACACATGTTTCATAAGCTCATATGTTTATGGTGTGGTAAGAATGTTAAACCACAATTCATAAAGTGAAAAGGCTAATGGAAAATCTTCTTGTATTTCTGAAACCAGCCAGCTGCTTAGACTTAGACATATTTTAATTCATAAATTATGACCTCACATCATATAATTCTGTATATTGGACATACTTTCGGTGGGAAAAATGTGGACATCTTCCCTCATAGACCTTATTAAAGTAAAAATAAGGCATTAAATGTAGATTTTCTGTTAGAAATCTAGTAATCACTCCATACTTGAACTTTATTTCAATAATAATGATATGCTTACTACTCTTAGAATAGATACTACACTTGATCTTAGCCCAAAGGCTGAGAAGCAATAATGATAAATATCTAGCAACTCTTTTCCCAATATGACATTAAATAAGAGAAGGATTGTTATATACACAGAAAAATTGAACCTGAAAGATGATATACCAAAATGGTATTGGTGCTTAAAAGAATGGGATTTTACCTTTTAGCTTATGCATTTCAGTACCTTTAAGGTTTTTTTTATTTATTTATTTTTTTAATATTTAACTTGAACATAGATATTTTAGAAATTGGTGTAACTGGGGATGCAATACCACTCCTTTTTAAATGTATTGTATTCTTTCATTCAATCTCTGGCTTTGTGTGTTTAGGGATATAAGTTTAACATTTGAGAATACTTAGTGTCCATTTAAACCATGAAAAAAAATCAGTTTATTAACAAATAACTTTTAATCAAGCTAGATGTGATCAAACAACAAAATCTCTGCTAAAAATGGATGAAAATGTATTTAAGTTTAAAGAGCTTATGACATATACACTATTTAACAGTTGTTTAAAGCAACTGTAATTTATTTCCAACCAAAACCTCCTAGGTCTTAATGCCTCTGCTATTATTATCTTAGTTAGCCAATGTTATAATACTGTGGAACCAAATACCTGATATTGATGTCTTTTTTGCTCTCTCCCTCTCACGATTTATTCTCTTCTTAAATTTTATTTTATATTGGCATATAGTTAACAATATTGTCTTAGCTTCAGGTATACAGCAAAATGATTCGGTTATGCATAATATGTATCTATTCTTTTTCAAACACTGCTGTATTTAAAATGGAAAGCCAGAAAAGTCCTACTATGTAGCACAGGGAACTTTGCTCAATTTTATGTAACAATGTAAATCAGAAAAAAATATCTGATATTAATGTCTTGCTCCCATGTTAGCAGGTAAGCTTGAGAGGCTCTCCGCCTTTTTGCTTTCTCTATTTTGAGACTAGAAGTCCACTTGAAAGTGAAAGTCGCTCAGTCGTGTCCTGACTCTTTCCGACCCCACTATACAGTCCATGGAATTCTCCAGGCCAGAATACTGGAATGGATAGCCATTCCTTTTTCCAGGGGATCTTCCCAATCCAGGGATTAAACCCATGGTCTCTCGCATCGTGGGCATATTCTTTACCAGCTGAGCCACAAAGGAAGGCCAAGAATACTGGAGTGGGTAGCCTATCTCTTCCCCAGTGGATCTTCCTGACCCAGGAATTAATTGAACCAGGGTCTGCTGCATTGCTGGTGGATTCTTTACCAACAGAGCAACGAGGGAAGCCCAGAATGAACCCAGTAGGTGTGGTTGGAAGCTTCCAAACATGTGGGGAAGCCAGATGCTCATTGAGACCTCAGTTAGAATACACTGGTACCAGCTACAGTAGAGAAGTATATCCCTCCTATGGAGTTGGGATTGTAGCACAAGGAGAAATTTTGGTAAGTAATAATGAATGTGGGCTGCCCCAGTGGCTCAGTGGTAAAGAATCCACCTGTCAATGCAGAAGACTTCGGTTCTATCCCTAGGTCAAAAAGATCCTTTGGAGAAGGAAATGGCAACCCATTCCAGTATTCTTGCCTGAGAAATCCTATGGACAGAAGAGCCTGACAATCTACAGTCCATGGGGTCGAAAAAGAGTCAAGACACAACTCAGGTGACTAAACAATAGTGCCAACGATAATGAATATACTGCAGCTTTGTCTACCATGATGCTAGGGATAAGAGATATAAACAACACAGTGTTGGGTGGTAAATGTAGATGATTAATGTTATATAGAAAATATGGAATCAGAAAGTCAGATATTACTTACATTCTTTTGGGAAAGTCTACAAAATCTTTATGGATGGCTTTTCCAGTGGTCATGTATGGATGTGAGAGTTGGACTGTGAAGAAAGCTGAGTGCAGAAGAATTGATGCTTTTGAATTGCGGTGTTGGAGAAGACTCTGGAGAGTCCGTTGGACTGCAAGGAGATCCAACCAGTCCATTATAAAGGAAATCAGTCCTAGGTGTTCACTGGAAGGAATGATGCTAAAGCTTAAACTCCAGTACTTTGGCCTCCTCATGTGAAGAGTTGACTCATTGGAAAAGACCCTGATGCTGGGAGGGACTGGGGGCAGGAGGAAAAGGGGACGACAGAGGATGAGATGGCTGGATGGCATCATCAGCTCAATGGATATGAGTTTGAGTGAACTTTGGGAGCTGGTGATGGACAGGGAGGCCTGGCGTGCTGAGATTCATGGGGTCGCAAAGAGTCAGACAAGACTGAGCAACTGAACTGAACTGAATACTGGAACTATGGAGAAAAAGTTTGAGTTCACAAGGAGAACAGATAGGTGAGACCATAAAGAGAACATAGCTTATACAAAAAAAGGAAATACAGAGTCACAGAAAGTATTAATTGATTAAGAAAATTTGTACAGTATAAGAATTGAGACTGGATTGTCTGGAGAGAAGTAGCAGGTCTGAGACTGAAATGGAGGCTTAGAGAAAATTGTAAAAGATTTGACTGTAATGTTAAAATTTGTGAAATCTACCTTATGGATTATAAAATATACATTGAGTTACTTTATACTGCAGACCAGTTTATTACACAACATAGTGGCTTAAAGCAACACCATTTATACAGCTGATAATTCTATGTGTCAGCAATAGGGACCGGGTTCAAGGTGGTGGCTCGACTGATCTCTACTGGCTCATCGAAGTGGCTGTAGTATTTCTGGGTAAACAGAAGACTAGTTTGATTAGGAATCACATGAAATCTGATCCTTCATTGGATTAGCCCAGGCTTGTTTACTCGAGGAAGACAGATAAATCCCAGGAGAAAGGGTGGGATTGTTGAAGGTGTCTCACAACCTAGATTTGGGAACTTCATGTTAATATCTTTCTATTTCATTGCATTGGCCAAAGCAACTCATAAGGTCAAGTGAGGGACAATAGACTCCAATTCTTGAGAGTAAAAGCTTAAGTCATATTGCATGCGGAATGGAAACTGCAAAGAGCAAATGACTGTGTTCATGTTTGCAGCTTACCAAAAGGGACTTTTGAATGATTTTATTGGCACAGTGGGTGTAAACTCTGTGCTGGATTCATTTTGAATCTCATCACCTGACTTCAGTTCAGTTCAGTTCAGTTCAGTCGCTCAGTCATGTCCGACTTTTTGCGACCCTGTTAATCGCAGCACACCAGGCCTCCCTGTTCATCACCATCTCCCGGAGTTCACTCAGACTCACGTCCATTGAGTCCGTGATGCCATCCAGCCATCTCATCCTCTGTCGTCCCCTTCTCCTCCTGCCCCCAATCCCTCCCAGCATCAGAGTCTTTTCCATTGAGTCAACTCTTCGTATGAGGTGGCCAAAGTGCTGGAGCTTCAGCTTTAGCATCATTCCTTCCAAAGAAATCCCAGGGCTGATCTCCTTCAGAATGGACTGGTTGGGTCTCCTTGCAGTCCAAGGGACTCTCAAGAGTCTTCTCCAACACCGCAGTTCAAAAGCATCAATTCTTCAGCGCTCAGCCTTCTTCACTGTCCAACTCTCACATCCATACATGACCACAGGAAAAACCATAGCCTTGACTAGATGGACCTTAGTTGGCAAAGTAATGTCTCTGCTTTTGAATATACTATCTAGGTTGGTCATAACTTTTCTTCCAAGGAGTAAGCGTCTTTTAATTTCATGGCTGCAGTCACCATCGGCAGTGATTTTGGAGCTCCCCAAAATAAAGTCTGACACTGTTTCCACTGTTTCCCCATCATTTCCCATGAAGTGATGGGACCAGATGCCCTGATCTTTGTTTTCTGAATGTTGAGCTTTAAGCCAACTTTTTCACTCTCCTCTTTCACTTTCATCAAGTGGCTTTTTAGTTCCTCTTCACTTTCTGCCATAAGGGTGGTGTCATCTGCATACGTGAGGTTATTGATATTTCTCCCGGCAATCTTGATTCCAGCTTGTGTATCTTCCAGTCCAGTGTTTCTCATGATGTACTCTGCATAGAAGTTAAATAAGCAGGGTGACAATATACAGCCTTGACATACTCCTTTTCCTATTTGGAACCAGTCTGTTGTTCCATGTCCAGTTCTAACTCTTGCTTCCTGACCTACATACAGATTTCTCAAGAGGCAGGTCAGATGGTCTGTTATTCCCATCTCTTTCAGAATTTTCCACAGTTTATTGTGATCCACACAGTCAAAGGTTTTCGCATAGTCAATAAAGCAGAAATAGATGTTTTTCTGGAACTCTCTTGCTTTTTCTATGATCCAGCGGATGTTGGCAATTTGACCTCTGGTTCCTCTGCCTTTTCTAAAACCAGCTTGTACATCAGGGAGTCACGGTTCACATATTGCTGAAGTCTGGCTTGGAGAATTTTGAGCATTACTTTGCTAGCATGTGAGATGAGTGCAATTGTGTGGTAGTCTGAGCATTCTTTTGCATTGCCTTTCTTTGGGATTGGAATGAAAACTGACCTTTTCCAGTGCTGTGGCCACTGCTGAGTTTTCCAAATTTGCTGGCATATTGAGTGCAGCACTTTCACAGCATCATCTTTCAGGATTTGAAACAGCTCCACTGGAATTCCATCACCTCCCCTAACTTTGGTTGTAATGATGCTTCCTAAGGCCCACTTGACTTCACATTCCAAGATGTCTGGCTCTAGATGAGTGATCACATCATCATGATTATCTGGGTCGTGAAGATCTTTTTTGTACACTTCTTCCATGTATTCTTGCCACCTGTTCTTAATATCTTCTGCTTCTGTTAGGTTCATACCATTTCTGTCACCTGACTTCAGGGTAATCAAATCTTGAAAGAAGAATAAAATAAAGGAATATAGGTACTGAAACTATTAGAGTATTTCTAAGAGTATGTATGAGAGATTTTTTTTTTTTTCTTTTTTAATTTCCTCCTAAGAGTCTCTGAAACCCTTGGACTCTTACCAAGGCAGCCCAATCCCAGTATTCTTGCCTTTCCAATTGGCCAAACAGAAAATACTCCCAGGTTAAAACAAAAACAGAAAAATCTCTCACATTGTTTCTTATGCCGATAATATCACAAAACAAACATTAATTTCAATTAAAAAGTATTTTTTTTTAAATCCTTGAGCATATTAAGAAAGGCATCCAGTATTTATATATGAGCCACATCTAAGATAAGTCAGAATAGAAGTGTAATTCAGGGGCTGTGTATTCAACTACAACTGGTAGGAGAATAAAGATTGTGAGATACTAACAGGAGTGTGAATCCTATTTTGAGCCTGTTCACTGTTTACTGTTGTTATTTTCTAGAAATGGGTTTGCGGGGAGTCAGGAAAAGGAAGATTACCAACAGAGGGGCAGGATGTGAATTGAAAGTTGTGTCCGATTCTTTGTGACACCGTGGACTATACAGTCCATGGAATTCTCCAGACAAGGATACTGGAGTGGGTTGCCATGCCCTTCTCCAGGGCATCCTCCCAACCCAGGGATCGAACCCAGGTCTCCGGCACTGCAGGCAGTTTCCTTACCAGCTGAGCCACAAGGGCAGGATATAGCACCTCTAATATCATTTCTCCTCAGACAAGAGTGCCAAGAGGTTTCTAATCAGAGTGTAAAGGGAACTGGAATGGAGCAAAAGGGACATAAAGACTTTGGCCCTTGATGTGTTTAGTTTTTCTTCTGAGATCCTTCTTATTTATTTATAGGTTGTGTGGCATGTGGGATCTTATTTCCTGGATCAGGGATTGAACTCATGCTCCCTGAATTGGAAATGCAGATTCTTAACCACTGGACCACCAAGAAAGTATCCGGGATCCTTTTAATGATAATTTGCAATGACTGTTATCTCCTTTCATGAAGCTTATAGGAGGAGACCTATGCTATTTCCAGATATAGACTGGTTTAAGTTTTCTCATAACTATACCTCTTTCTATGTTTTTAATTGAAACAACCATGTGTTGGGCAAGAAAGTATTTTGATAGCAGCCTTTCTCCTCTTAACATACACTGAAGTTTGAAAACTGAATGTTTTTTTAAGTGGAGCTGAGCCACATTCCTTCCTATGTATCTATTGACACACATGAGTACCTAGAAAGTTAAAGGAGGCTCCTACAACAAATATATACATCGAGTTGGCAAAAAACATAACTTTTTATGGAAAACTTTAACAAACTTTTTGGCTAACCCAAAAACTACACTCTGGCTCAGCAGTAAAGAATCTGCCAGCTGATGCAAAAGATGCAGGTTTGATCCCTGGTTCAGGAAGATACCCTGGAGAAGGGAATGGCAACTCACTCTAGTATTCTTGCATGGGAAATCCCATGGATAAAGGAGCCTGGCAGGCTATAGTCCATGGAATTTCAAAGAGTCGGATACAACTTAGTGACTAAACAACTATATATATGGAAATTCTAATGTATTGAAACAAATTTTGAGAAATTAAAGGCTTTTATTGCAGCCATGATATAGGAAAAGACTACAGTGTGTCATCTTCTAGAACAAGCTTTTTGAAGTGATGCTGTTTCTGGGAACAGAGTGGAACCTGTACTATAATTCATTTTGGCAAAAATGGTGCATATTTTAGAACAAGTGTGTTTCATCCATGGGCCCTTTGAAGAAAGACATTACTGATTTGAGGGGAAAAAAAAAAACAAAACATTTTAAACCTAGATACAACCAGAGGGATTATCATTAATGAATCAGATATTTTACTGCAGGTTTGGAATATGGAGAGAAGTTGATATCTTTTGGATGGAAAAGCCAAAGCAGAGGAAAAAAGCAGCTTGGACAGGAGTGGGTAAACAGTGCCTGGATGCTAGTCTTCTTGCTTCCATGTGGATTTCCAGAGACTTTAATCTCTGAGCTGTAATTTATTGTGGGGCTTCCCTGGTGGTTCAGTGGTGAAGATTCCACCTGCCAGTGCAGGAGACAAGGATTCAGTCTCTGGATTGGGAAGATCCCCTGGAGAAGGAAATCACAACCCACGCTAGTATTCTTGCTTGGCAAAGCCCATGGAGCCTGGTGGGCTACAATCGATGGGGTGGCAAAAGAGTCAGACACGACATAGGACATCAACATAACATCATACTTACAGAGACACTTTTGAGAGCACATTTAGAAATATACCTTACATTTGGTATATTTCAATAAAAGTACATGGAGGCTTTCCTGAGCAAAAAAGAACATGTAGTCACACTACTCAGAGAGAGATTTCTAACGGGGTACAGAAGTGTGCTTTGGGTGGTAATCAGACAGTAGTAGGAAAAAGTCTGAGAAGAACTGGGAATCTGGACTCCTCTTCTGTCCCTGAAAGGAGAGCTTATTGCAAATTTTGTTCCAGCCAAAGGCTTGATATCAGTTGTTGTTTGAACACGTGAAATATTTGCCTCAGACACAGTCTTCCTTGTTCTCTAATAAGTGAGAGTAAGCATGAATTAAGGAAAGATGGATCGCCAACCAGGGCAAATAGTTTGGGCACATTTTGTTCAATATTTGGTAGAAGACCATGTGGGAAAATCTGGAATTTCTGTTTAAGGAATAAAAGGAGGGTTAAATCTATTGTATTTTGGTAAAAATGTTACTTCATTTTTACTTATAAACTGGCAGGGATAGAACTTCCTCATTACATTCATTATGAGATTGTGCACATGGGTTTCTAAGGACAGGTTAGGTGGTGAGTGTAGCAAGTCCAAAATTTCAAGATTCTTTGGCATGCACGGAAAGAAAGACGTACATCAAATGTAAGGTATATTTCTACAAAGAGTGCCCTCAACCTCGTGGTTATGTTATGTATAATATAAGAACTTCCTGAACATGATCACACTTAGACAAATATCCAAAAGAGATCAACAGGATCAGTGAAAGAACTATTTTTCATGTCAAAGTGGTTAGGAGAAAGAGATGAAGTTGGCTTTGAGGCATATGGCCTCTGCCAGAGGAAGGGACATAACAGAGACAGGGCAAGAAATTTTAGCAAGATGCTCTCCATCCCAGGAGTTGTATTCTATACAATAGGTTTGCCTAAGACAAGCCTTGTCTTCTCAATGTCCCTGAAATCCCATAGGTGGAAAGAATACTGATCAGATTTTTATGAACTTCAGGTAGTAAATGGGGCTTCCTTGGTGGCTCAGTGGTAAAGAACTCACATGCAATGCAGGAGACACGGGTTCAATCCCTGGGTCGGGATGATCTCCTGGAGGAGGGCATGGCAATCCATTCCAGTATTCTTGCCTGAAGAATCCCATGGACAGAGGATCCTGGCAGTCTAGAGTCCATTGGGCTGCAAAGAGGGGAACATGACTGAAGTGACTGAGCAGGCATGCCCTGATTGTAAATAGGCCTTAGTGCTCCATTAGCAAAGATGGAGCAAGGGAAGAACACACACCACCTGCCTGCTTTCCTGCTCTTAGAATGTGTGAGAAGCTGAATGGGATCAGAAAACGAATGCCGATGAGCAAATTCCTATCTTGCAGTTGTAGCTACGTCCTGAAGCAAAGGGAGGCTTCCTCTGCTTGACCTGGTCCTTCCTTCATCCCCAGATAGGGGAGCCCTGTTTTCAGGGTTTCCTATCTCCTCCTCTCCTCTTCTTTCCCTTCACTTGCTAAAGGCCTAGAGGTATATTGGCTGTGTACAATAAAGCATGCACTTTCCTCTTGGACCCTAAAGAGCAGACTAATGGGAAAACACATTTCAATCATCACAACACATCATTGAGCAGTTGCAGATTTCATCCATCTGTACTACTCTATTTCTTTTGGTGCGGTGCACAGAATTGGAAAAATATTGTTAATCCAGAATGTGTGAATCAGCAAGAGAATCTGGTGAGGCACATTTTCTCACACATGAGAAGTCAGTGGATTCACCTGGTCCTTCCGATTTCACACTCAGATCTTACCATCCCCTTCCCGAGAGCTGCGTCAGGAATTTTAGCTTTTCCTATTTCTGCTTTATTGTTTTAAGACCTTCTTCTCACCTTAAAGTAAACATTTCCACATCCTGCTTAATGAAGACACGCCTTTGGAGATAATGCCTGGAAATCATGGTTATTCTGTGTCATCAGTCTTAATACTTGGTACACCAGCTTATCAGTTTTTAGGATACGATAACAGAAAAAGTGGTAAATGCTATAAACATTGGTAGTAACGTGAATTTTGAATAAAACATAAGTCATTTAATTTTGTGTAGATATTTGTAATGTTTTTATATAACTGGCTAATTAGACTACATGATTATTAAATTGCAATAGCATCTCATTAAATGATATTGCAGTGAAAAAAAGTAAAGAACAAATAGTTACTAAATGGGTCACACATACCACTAGCTTCCAAACTCACTTCTTCATTTGAAGAAGTTTAATTTACCCTTTTATTAAAAGTTCACAAAAAATATCTTATTTATTGAGACAGAAAATTGTTTTGAACTCAGAGGTGTGGGTCCAAATATATGTTTTTTTTTTCCATTATGCCCTGCTCTCTTTATTTACAATGTCTAGTATTTACAAAATGCAGCAACTGCAGTTATTGTAAAAGTGGGCCATTTTAAAAAAATAATTTCATATCTATCAGATGCTAAGTTTTAGTCTGTATGCTGATGAAATATTCCTCTTCTGATACCCTTGAAATACTCTATTGAGCTAATACTCTTAAAAAAAAACAGAGTTCTAGTCTGACTCTCTTATTAAATTACTGTAGCATTCTAGACATACTGCATATTCCCTCAAGATCCCATTTGTTTATCACCAAAGGAGTTGACAAAATTAAATAAACTTTAATGTACTTCAAACTTCAAAATTCTTTTTTTATAATATATCATATGGGTTTTTCTTCATATTTTGTTTTAAAACTTAGAGTAACAGAGAAAATATTTTTACATTTCTGAAAAGTATTTTTATTTTCTTATAGAAATATATAGATAAATAGATAGATAGATGAAATGAGAATCTTTGCCAATGACCACTAAAAATGATGGCTTGATTATCAGAACATCGTGTGATCATTCAGTTCAGTTCAGACACTCAGTCATGTCCGCCTCTTTGCGACCCCATGGACTGCAGCAGCCAGGCCTCCCTGTCCATCACCAACTCCCGGAGTCCACTCAAACCCATGTCCATTGAATCAGTGATGCCATCCAGCCATCTCATCCTCTGTCGTCCCCTTCTCCTCCTGCCCTCAGTCTTTCCCAGCATCAGGGTCTTTTCCAATGAGTTAGCTCTTCACATGAGGTGGCCAAAGTATTGGAGTTTCAGCTTCAACATCAGTCCTTCCAGTGAACATTCAGGACTGATCTCCTTTAGGATGGACTGGTTGGATCTCCTTACACTCCAAGGGACTCTCAAGAGTCTTCAGCACCACAGTTCAAAAGCATCAATTCTTCTGTGCTCAGCTTTCTTTATAGTCCAGCTCTCACATCCATACATGACTACTGGAAAAACCATAATCTTGACTAGATTCTAGCTAATTTGGATAGTTGGCAACTTTCTGATGAAAAGTAATCACAGCATAGATCTTAATAGAATGTAAACTTTCCAGTTAATTTAATAGAATGAAAAAATGTTCAAGCAGAAAAGAGTTATTCTATTTATAAAGGATGACTACTTTATCACTATATGGGAAATCTTACACTCACTCACACCATTAGTCACTACTTTGTTTATATATTTGTGAATTATTTTCTGAAATATCTGAAAAGATGCATTCTATTCCATCACCCTAAGAACTCTGTTTAAATCATTTTTTGTTTCTTTGCTTCTTATCTAGATTTTGTACAATAAAGGACATAAATCAATCATTGTTTTCTCAACCAAACTGAGATTTTCCTGGTTTTTCATACAGTGAGTAATTTTGGATTGTATTCTACACAATAGAGAATTGAAAGGCATCCAGTTTCTCACCAGAAAATATAGTGGCCCAAGGAAATATAACAGTATCTTTAAATGCTGAATGAAAAGACTTTCAACTCAGAATTTTATATCTGGTGAAAATATCATTGAGGAATGAAGGTCAAACAAAGACGTATTTTTATAAAGTAAGAAAATTAACTGATCCACTGATTTCAGTGATCCACTCAGAGAATTATTGAAGGACAATTCTTAAGCAGAAGTGAAATCATACTAGAGGGAAATCTGGAACATCAGTAACAAAAGAAAAGCAACAGCAATGATTAATACTGAGTGAGTGTGAAAAACAAATATCATCTTCCCCTTGACTTTTGAAATGCATTTTAAAATGAAAGAAATTGACATTGTTATGGGATTTCCATTGTATGACTATATAATACATAAGATAATTCAAAATAAATGCAGCAGATTAAAGGGTCTTGATGATGGTTAACATTCTGCATTCCATGTAAAGTGGTAAAATATTGATTGTAATTGAGTATCAAAAGCTAAGTATGTATATTATAACTTTAGACCAAGCACTGAAAAGACTGAAAAATAAAATAAAATAAAAGATACAGTTAAAAACACAATGTTAAAGTAAATAAGAAAATAAAGCTCAAATGACAATAAAAATGAACAAATGAAGTATGCAGAAAATAAATAATATAATGGTAGATTTAAATCAAAACATTTTTACAATTATATTAAATATAAATGGTTAAACATATCAATTCAAAGACAGATTATCATATGGAAAATGGTACATCATGCATATGAAAGCAATAATCAAAAGAAAGCTGAACTAGCTATTTACATCAAACTAAGCAGACTTCAAAGCAAAGAGAATTGCAATATCTCTGCATTAGAAGATTACACTATCACACTCAGAAGGATCATCATGAAATTACTAATGACTACTCTCTAATCCAAACCAGGTGTGACAAAATGATATAGCAAATAATTGTGTAGAAATCAAACTGAGAAATGTTACTTGACAAGGAAAATGATAAATTATATACTACATAAATGCTCTTTCAAGCACACTTCTATTTTTATTTTAGCATCTTCAAACAGCTTTTTTCTTTTTTTTTTTTTTCTTTCCCTCAAAGCCCAAAGAACATATTAAAAAAGACGTGTTTTAGTTTTTGAGCCAAAATAAAATTACTGGGTTGGCCAAAATGTTCATTTGTTTTTTTCCATAAGATGACTTTGGTCAGGATTAGTTGTCTTTAACTTCATTCAAAACAATTTGGTTAGATTGCATTGCAACAGCTGTCATATTGGTGTGCATTTGAAAAAAAAAAATTGATCAAAATTGGTGAATTTTTAGTAGCAATTTTAATATTAAAGATGGAAGAAAAAAGCAATATTTTCTGCATATTATGCTTTATTATTTCAACAAAGATAAAAATGCAACTGAAATGCAAAAAAAAAAAAAAGTTTTGTGCAATGTATGGAGAAGGTGCTGTGACAGATGGAATGGGTCAAAAGTGGTTTGTGAAGTTTCATGATAGAGATTTCTTGGTGGATGATGCTCTGCAATCAAGCAGACCAGTTGAGGTTCTAGTGATCAAATCAAGACATTAATTGAGGGCAATCAACATATACACATGGGAGATAGCCAACTCAAAATATCCAAATCAAGCTTTGAAAAATATTTGCACCACCTTGGATATGTTAATCGCTTTGTGTTTGGATTCCACATAAGTTAAGAGAAAAAAATCTTCTTGACTGTATTTCTGAATATGATTCTCTCCCTATGTGTTAACAAAAATGTTCTGTTTTTAAAACAAATTGTGACGATGATGAAAAGTACATTCTGTAAAATAATGTGGAGTGGACAACATCCTGGGGCAAGCAAAATGAACCACCACCAACTACACCAAAGGCCAGTCTTAATCCAAAGAAGGTGATGTGTGTATAAGGTGGGATTGGAAGGGAGTCCTCTAAGTTTTTCTGGAAAACCAAACAGTTAATTCCAGCAAGTACTGCTCCCAGTTGGGCATTCCTGGTGGCTCAGGGGTGGTAAAGAATCCACCTGCCAGTGCAGGAGACATGGTTTCAATCCATGGGTTGGGAAGATCCCCTGGAAATGGAAATGGCAACCCACTGCAGTATTCTTACCTGGGGAATACCATGAACAGAGCAACCTGGTGGGCTATAGTCCATGGGGTCTCAAAAGTGTCAGACACAACTTAGTGACTAAACAACAACAAAAACTGCTCCCAATTAGATCAACCTAAGGTAACACTCCACAAAAAGCATCCAGAATTAATCAACAGAAAATGAATAATTTTCCATCACAATAATGAAAGATCAACATGTTTCTTTGATAATTGGGCAAAAACTGTTAGAGTTAGGCTATAAGTTCTGATTCATCCATCATTTTCACCAGACATTGCACCTTGGGATTTCCATTTATTTAGATTTTTACAAAATTCTCTTAATGGAAAAAAAAAAATTCAATTTTCTGGAAGACTGTAAAAGACACCTGGAACAGTTCTTTGCTCAAAAAAGACAAAAGGTTTTGCAAAGATGGAATTATAAAGTTGTCTGAAAATGGCAGAAGGTAGTGGAGTAAAACAGTAAAGTTCTTGGTGAAAACAAAAAATGTGTCTTATTTTTACTTAAAAAACTGAACTCAATTTGCCAAACTCAATTGGAAAACTCAACTTTTTATGAAAATTGCCTTTATCATTCAAATTATGTTATAGATATGCCTTCTATTCAGTTGCTATAATTGTAATTAATTCTTTATAAATGGCTTCACAGTATGAATGCACTATAGTTTATTCAACTTTTCTCTTTCAAATGAGTGCCCATTTATTCTATTTATTTTTTTGCAATGAACAATACTATAATAAAAATTCTTCCACATGTAGCCCACCAGGCTCCTCCGTCCCTGGAATTCTCCAGGCAAGAACACTGGAGTGGGTTGCCATTTCCTTCTCCAGTAACATTTCATAGAATTGCTCTAATCACTATAAGATAGATTCCAAGGGTTAAAATTTTGAGTATATAAAACTCATTCAATAATATATTTTTAAGCTATTATTGAAGAGTTTTCTCTAGTTTGTTTCTTAAAACCATCTCTTATCTAAGTTTTTTAATTCTTCTATTAAATGGTG
Organism: Capricornis sumatraensis; assembly: GCF_032405125.1. NCBI lineage: Eukaryota > Metazoa > Chordata > Mammalia > Artiodactyla > Bovidae > Capricornis > Capricornis sumatraensis. Next base: position 115,279,054 of record NC_091069.1, read on the forward strand.
AACTCTTAGGACACTGTTACAAAATGACATCAATATTCCCCAAATATCAAGCATAAAATATACAATGAATTTGCCTCCTTAAAATAATACAGTCTTTAAAATTATCAAAAAGGAGGAAATAATAAAAAGGAAAGACCGAAGCCCCTTTAATTGCAACTAGGTAACTTACATGGAGAGTACATCATGAGACATGCTGAGAATCAAGATTGCCAGGAGAAATATCAATAACCTCAGATATGCAAATGAAACCACTCTTATGGCAGAAAGTGAAGAGGAACTAAAAAGCCTCTTGATGAAAGTGAAAGTAGAGAGTGAAAAAGTTGGCGTAAAGCTTAACATTCAGAAAATGAAGATCATGGCATCTTGTCCCATCATTTCATGGGAAATAGATGGGGAAACAGTGGAAACAGTGTCAGATTTATTTTGGGGGGCTCCAAAATCACTGCAGATGGTGACTGCAGCCAGGAAATTAAAAGACACTCACTCCTTGGAGGAAAAGTTATGACCAACCTAGGTAGCATATTGAAAAGCAGAGACATTACTTTGCCAACAAAGGTCCGTCTAGTCAAGCCTATGCTTTTTCCTGTGGTCATGTTATGGATGTAAGAATTGGACTGTGAAGAAAACTGAGCGCTGAAGAATTGATGCTTTTGAACTGTGGTGTTGGAGAAGACTCTTGAGAGTCCCTTGGACTGCAAGGAGATCCAACCAGTTCATTCTGAAGGAGATCAGCCCTGGGATTTCTTTGGGAGGAATGATGCTAAAGCTGAAGCTCCAGTACTTTGGCCACCTCATGGGAAGAGTTGACTCATGGGAAAAGACTGTGATGCTGGGAGGGATTGGGGACAGGAGGAGAAGGGGACTACAGAGGATGAAATGGCTGGATGGCATCACTGACTCAATGGACGTGAGTCTGAGTGAACTCCAGGAGTTGCTGATGGAGAGGGAGGCTTGGTGTGTTGCAATTCATGGGGTCACAAAGAGTTGGACACGATTGAGCAACTGAACTGAACTGAAAAATACAATTGCAGACTAAAGCAAACTTTATACAGTGTTTCTTTATCCAGGGACGATCTATAAAAATGTAATTTCTCATATAAGATTGGATACATTATGCCCTTTTAAAAATTTAGTTTTCATAGAGATATAAACATGTCAAGTTTATAATTCCCACATCTCCTGAAGGACCAATGGAAGGTTAGTGCATACTTGTAAAACAATTCCCAGGTTGGTTGTTTTTCCTAATAGTTCTTCATTTTGCATTTCAGGAAATAAATGGGAAATATTTCTTATTTAAAAAGCAATTCAGAAGAGAAAAATGGCTGTGGAAAAGGACATAAATTGAACCTAGATTTCAGAGAGCATTGGATGAAGGGTTTTAGACTGAGTGTTAACTGTACATTATGGGCAGAATAGGAAGACTGAGCTGCTGAAGCCAATGAATTTGGCATTCAAAGAATTCATGGAGTAAATGTCACACCTCTCAACTTGTTTGAAATATCATAAATGTTTGTGGAGACAGTGTCTTCCATTTCATATTCTTTAAATATACACCGTTATTCTTTTTAGTCTTGCACAGTTCTGAAAGTCTTCTTGACTTATAGGAAGTGAAAGTGTTTTCATCCCAAGAATACCCACAAGAAGTAACACTTAAAAAAGGAGAACTATTTATTGATGTGATAATATCTTGTTCTGCAGGAGAGAAAAAAGGTAAATGTCCACTAATGCAATAAAACTAAAACCAGTTGTAGAGTCAAATCCCTGTACATTTTGTTTGGCATTAGGATCTGCTTATTCATCATATGTCTCAACACATACAGACATATCCATGAAAAAATTTTTAATTTATAATTGAAAATCTCCCCAATATCAACTGCCAGAAGTCCTGCAAAAAATTGTCCCTATTGAGTTACACTAAGCCTGTGATTGAAATACTACCAGCTTGGAGATCAGTTGTGTTTAGGCTGGTGCCTATAAGAATACCTCTTTTTCAGAGAACAGTATGGGAGAGAGGAAAGAGCACAGTATTGGAAATGAAAGAGCTTGACTTTATTTCTCAAGTTTTCAAACTCTTAATCTTATATCTTAAATTAGAGATACCAAGGGAATATTTCATACAAAGATGGGCAAAATAAAGGACAGAAATGGTATGGACTTAACAGAAGATAAGAAGAAGTGGCAAGAATATGCAGATGAACTGTACAAAAAAGATTTTAATGACCCAGATAACCACAATGGTGTGGTCACTCACCTAGAGCCAGACATCCTGGAGTATGAAGTCAAGTGGGCCTTAGGAAACATCACTATGAACAAAGCTAGTGGAGGTGATGGAATTCCAGTTGAACTATTTCAAATCCTGAAAGATGATGCTGTGAAAGTGCTGAACTCAATATGCCAGCAAATTTGGAAAACTCAGCAGTGGCCAAAGGACTGGAAAAGATTAGTTTTCCTTTCAATTCCAAAAAAGCAACACCAAAGAATCTTCAAACTACTGCACAATTGCACTCATCTCACACACTAGCAAAGTAATATTGAGAATTCTCCAAGCTAAGCTTCAACAGTACATGAATTGAGAACTTTCAGACATTCAAGCTACATTTAGGAAAGCCAGAGGAACCAGAGATCAAATTGCCGAAATGCATTGGATTATACAAAAATCAAGTGAATACCAGAAAAACATCTACTTCTGCTTCATTAACTACAGTAAAACCTTTGACTGTGGATCACAATAAACTATGGAAAATTCTGAAAGAGATGGGAATAGCAGACCACCTGACCTGCCTCTTGAAAAGCCTGTATGCAGGCCAGGAAGCAGCAGTTAGAAATGGACATGGAACAACAGACTGGTTCCAAATTGGGAAAGGAGTACATCAAGGCTGTATATTGTTACCCTGCTTATTTAACCTTTATATGGAGAGTACATCATGAGAAATGCTGGGCTGGAATAAGCAATAAGCTGGTATCAAGATTGCTGGGAGAAATATCAGTAACCTCAGATATGCAGATGACACCACCCTTATGGCAGAAAGTGAAGAACTTAAAAGCTTCTTGATGAAAGTGAAAGAGGAGAGTGAAAAAGCTGTCTTAAAACTTAACATTGAATAAACTGAGATCATGGCATCTGAGCCCATCTCTTCATGGCAAATAGATGGAGAAACAGTGGAAGCAGTGAGAGACTTTATTTTCTTGGATTCCAAAATCAAAGCAGATGGTGATTACAGCCATGAAATTAAAAGATGCTTGCTCCTGGGAAGAAAAGTTATGACCAACCTGGACAGCATGTTAAAAAGCAGAGACGTTATTTTGCCAACAAAGGTCTGTATAGTTAAATCTTGTTTTCCAAAAAGTTGAACATAACTGAGGGACTGGACAATAAGAAAGGAGTAACGCATTGACACTTCATAATTACCAAGGTTCCCAGTTCATCTTCAGTTATTTCATTTCAGTCGCTCAGTCGTGTCTGACTCTGAGACCCCATGAACTGCAGCTTGCCAGGCTTCTCTGTCCTTTGCCATCTCCTAGAGCTTGCTCAAACTCATGTCCATTGAGTCAGTGATACCATCCAAATATCTTGTCCTCTGTCATCCCCTTCTCCTCCTGCCTTCAATCTTTCCCAGCATCAAGGTCTTTTCTAATGAGTTTGCAGTTCGCATCAGGTGGCCAAATACTGGAACTTCAGCTTCAGCGTCAGTCCTTCCAATGAATATCCAGAATTGATTTCCTTTAGGATTGACTAGTTTGATCTCCTTGTAGTCCAAGGGACTCTTAAGAGTCTTTTCCAACAGCACAGTTCAAAGCATCAATTCTTTGGCACTCAGTCTTTATGGTCCAACTCTCTCATCCATACATGACTGCTGGAAAACCCCTAGATTTTACTATAATCCTTGGTCACTCCTTGGTCTAAAAAAGAAAAGTACCACTGTTGATAATGGTTATACATGTGAGGGAAAGGGGGCTATGGGGAATTTCTGAACCTTGTCAATTTTGTGGTAAACCTAAAACTGTTTTAACAAAAAGTCTTAAAAATTTAAAATTCAGGGTAGATGTTTTTGGCAAAACTTTTGTTTCACTTTCATATATGTATATATGTGATATACGTGTGTGTGTGTTTGTTGGATTGTGACGTAAAATGTATTTTTTTAGATCAAAAATTTTATAGCCCACTGTAGTTAATTATAAATAAAAGTACAAATTAACCTCAAAAAAGAAGCATGCTAACCTTTCAACTGAAGTATTGATTATAGAAGTAAACTCATAAAAATGTGATTTATGATTCATTAAACTATAAATTTTCAGTGAAACTCTAATTACACAACAATGGGTCTCCTTACTCAGAAACTTCTTACTCAGATCAAAGATAATAAAATATCATTCTAGTGGGGGTAGTTTCAGGGTCAAGAGAGTGGAGATTTTGTAAGTAAGATTACTGGTGCGGGACACTCACTATTCCTTCTCACAAAGGCAATGGGTGGAGGTGGGGCAACTGAGAAATCAACGCACACCTAGTGAAAAGAGTTTTAGCAGATGTACTAAGAAATCTTGATAAGCATTCCCACAAGTGGGAGACACTGAGTGGACTCGTGCCTGAAGATAACACATTCTTGCGCCAAGTAGGTTATCGCATCTGCAAAGTAACTGAACTTGCAGTCGAGAACAGGAGGTCAAAGTGCATGAATCCCAAAGACTATGTGTGACACGTGCAGAAGGAACAGTTTCCTGAGGGTCATTCATTATGCTGCTTCTCCAAAGAGACATCTCCTATAACCAGAAGATTACAACAGTAGGTGGTTCCTGGAGGTGAAGGCTAAAGGCCAAGCAGCACGAGGCTCTCATTGCTCCCTTCGTGGGAACGGTAGTCCATGAATACCACTAAATTACTAAGTTACCTCCAAAGAACCCACAAAGAAAGAGAAACCATAGCCTTAAATAGCTTTTAGCCAAAGGATGTATGAACCTTGCATGTAGTACTAGTACCACTTATGGAGGAACTTTCTTAGCTTCCTTTTTCATCTTCCCTCCCCTCCAGAAGGATTAGAAATAACATCTAGTAGTAGAAGTAGAATTGAATGACTAGGAGAGTGAAGTCTAGGAAGATTCCTTTTTTTTTTTTTTTTGGTAGCTAGAAGTCCTTCTGAGGCTGGCCCTAATTGGCAGAGAAAAGAGAAGGCAAATTATGCTGACTAAAGGTAAAAATGTCAATTAATATATGTCAGTGGACATGAATTTACTGAAATAATGAGATTATGTTGCAACTTAAAGTGACAAAATGATGCTGCCCTATCTAATAGCAATTAGAAATGATTAGGGTCCTTATCAAGCTTTCATCCAGTTGCAGAAGAAAAATGCCCCTGTCTGTAAAGGTTTAAAGGGACAGTGGAGGGAAAAAATAAATTAGTTCTTTATTGTATCTAATAAGTCCTGTTTGATTAACACATAAATTATAGATGTACACTCACTCTCCTTCACCATGATATGAGAAATCAATGATGTTCTAAAACAAAACTCTAAAATGTTAAGCAAGTAGAAAGAAAGAGAGATGGCAACGGTAGATAGATGACACATAGATAGATAGATTAAGTATGTATATCCATATGCAGGAGTCTTCACTTATCCAAAGTGTGTTTTCTGAAGTTTCTTTTACTGCAGTCAACTGAGTTCCAAAAATGTTAAATAAAAAATTCCAAAAATAAAACAATGCACAAGTTTTAAGTTGCATGCCACTCTGAGTAGTATGATGAAATTTCTCACAGTCCTGCCCAGGATGTGAATCATCCTTTTGTCCAGGGCATCCCACCCATTAGTCACCCAGTAGCCGTCTTGGTGATCATATCTACAGTCACAGGATTGTGGTCCTTATGTCTGAGTACCAATTATTTTACTTATTAAATGGTCCCACAGTACATGAGTTGTGATGCTGGCCATTGATATATGCCAAAGAAAACTGTAAGTCTTTCCTTTAAGTGAAAAGGTAAAAGGTCTTGACTTAGAAAAGAAAACAAATCATATGCTGAGATTGCTAAGATCTACAGTAAGAAGGAATTGTTTACTCAGGAAATTGTAAAGAAGGAAAATTTGTGCTATTTTTGCTTATGCAAATGTTATGGTTACAGTATGTAAATGCTTAGTTAAGATAGAAAAACCATTAAATTTAAAAATAAGGTATTTTGAGAGAGACCACATTCACATAATTTTTATTACAATATATTGTTCTATATATTCCATTACAATATATTATTCTTTATTGCTATTATTGCTAATTTCTTACTGTGGCCAAATTATACATTAAATTTTATCATACATACATGTATACACATATAGATGGTTAAAATGGTCTTCCCTGATGGCTCAGGGCCTTCCCGGATGACCCAAGAATCTGCTTGAGAATACAAAAGACATAGGTTTGACCCCTGGGTTGGAAAAATTCCCTGGAGAAGGAAATGGCAACCCATTCCAGTATTCTTGCCTGGGAAATCTCATGAAAAGAGGAAACTGGCCAACTACAGTTCATGGAGTCCCAAAGTTGGACACAACTTAGCCACTAAACAATAGATAAAAGACATAATATACCAATATAGGATTTGGTGCTATGCATGCTTTCAGGAGGGCTTCCCTGGACTACAAAGAATCTTTCTGCAATGCAGAACATCTGGTTCAATCTCTAGGTCGGGAAGATCCCCTGGAGAAGAGAATGGCTACCTGCTCCAGTATTCTTGCCTGGAGACTCCCATGAACTGAGGAGACTGATACATTACAGTTCATGCAGTCTCATGAGTCATACAGTACGGAGTGAGTAAGCATGTGAGTTTCAGAAATCCACTGGAAGTCTTAAAAGGAAGTCTAAGAATGTATTTCCTTAGATAAGGGGATATATTTATTTATTTATATTTATTTCATTTATATACATTTTTATTTTATTAGAGTCTAGTTGCCTTAAAATGTTGTGTTAGTTTCCATTGTACAGCAAAGTGAATCAGCTTTACATTTATTTATTTATTTATTTCCACTCTTTTTTGAATTTCCTTACCATTTAGATCACCACAGACCATTGAGAAGAGTTCCCTGTGATATACAGTAGGTTTTCATTAGTTGTCCGTTTTATATTAAAAAGCAGAAGGAGAAGAAGGCAACAGAGGATGAGATGGTTAGATGGTGTCATCGATGCAATGGACACAAACTTGGGTAAACTCTGGGAGATAGTGAGGGACAGGGAAACCTGGCATGATGCATTCCATGGGGTCATGAGAGTCGGACACAACTTGGCCTCTGAAAAACACCAACAGTGTATGTATGTCAATCCCAATCTCTCCCAACCCGTCCCACGTCCCATTTCCTCTCTTGGTTTCTATATGTTTGCTCTCTGTGTTTGTGTTACATACTATACATATATGTAATAAACACGGGGAGGACCTAAACATTCAACATGTTATATAGTTGATGCTCAGAACCCGTTTGTGCCTCTGAATCAGCAGGACCCTATTCCTTCCATGGATTTATATACATCCAATATTCCCTGGAATATTCCTTGGAAGAAAATTATGACCAACCTAGAGAGGATATTAAAAAGTAGAGACATCACTTTGCAAATACAGGTCTGTCTAGTTACGGCTATTGTTTTTCCAGCAGTGATGTATGGATGTGAGTGTTGGAGTGTGAAGAAGGCTGAGTGCTGAAGAATTGATGCTTTTGAACTGTGGTGTTGGAGAAGACTTTTGAGAGTCCCTTGGACTGCAAGGAGATCCAACCAGTCCATCCTAAAGGAGATCAGTCCTGAATGTTCACTGGAAGGACTGATGTTGAAGCTGAAACTCCAATACTTTGGTCACCTCATGCAAAGAGCTGACTCATTGGAAAAGATCTTGATGCTGGGAGGGATTGTGGGCAGGAGGAGAAGGGGACGACAGAGGATGAGATGGTTGAATGGCATCACTGACTCAATGGACAGGAGTTTGAATAAACTCCAGGAGTCAGTGATGGACAGGGAGGCCTGGCTGCTGCAGTCCATGGGGTCACAAAGAGTTGGACAATGACTGAGTGACTGAACTGAACTGAATATTCTCTGTTGTTTTAGTGATGAAGAATTTGCCTGCCAATATGTATATATATGGGTTCGATCCCTGGGTAGGGAAGATCCCCTGGAGAAGGAAATGACAACCCTCTCCAGTATTCTTACCTGGGAAATCCTATGGACAGAGGAGCATGGTGAGCTACTGTCCATGTGGTTGCAAAAGGGCTGGACATAACTTAGTGAGTAAACAATAACAATAATCTTTTGAATAACTACATTTCATTTTAGAATTTCACTCGTTCCACTTTGCTACATGAAGCATACCTTTGAAATAGATCAAAACCTTGAATCCATTAATATTCCATTGTTTTTTTCCCCTAGTTTTCCACCACTCAATTTTCTTCTTCTTGATTCTTCAACTTGGGCCTAATCAATAATTTTACCTCCACTCTATTCTGGGATCTAAATTCTGCCCAACTTATTACAGAGCCACACCTGCCCCTTTAAGCTTGCAAATACTAATCGATCTCACATTTGTTTTCTATTCATTGACTCCCTAGAGGCGGAACATTGCTTAGGAATATTTCATCAGCTTGCTGATTGGCACTTTTTTCAGGTTATTATTCAAACTCAGCTGCTCTCTCAGTTTTGGCAAGTTATTTTTGCAAATCCTTAATCATATCATTGGCCACCTCATGCAAAGAGTTGACTCATTGGAAAAGACTCTGATGCTGGGAGGGATTGGGGGCAGGAGGAGAAGGGGACGACAGAGGATGAGATTGCTGGATGGCATTAACTAGATGGACCTGAGTCTGAGTGAACTCTGGGAGTTGGTGATGGACAGGGAGGCCTGGCGTGCTGCGACTCATGGGGTCGCAAAGAGTCGGGCACGACTGAGTGACTGAACTGAACTGACTGAATCATATTCTTTATCAAACCACTAAAAGTTCACTAACATCAAACGGCCTCCTCGTTTTTAATCACTGTTTTACTTTTACTTCCCTAGTTAAAAAACAGTTACTAGGACACTGTCACAAAACCCTTATCTTCACTCCTCCTTCCTTTTGTCATCTTTCTCTTTATTACCTTTTTAGATTGACTACCTCCATGCTATTTCTCCATATGTTACATCGTTTTCTACTGTTGTGTTTTATTTTTCTCCACTCTTACTGCCACTGCTTTATTTCCTAAAAACAGTGCTTTCAATTAAGGGTTCGGTTCAGTTCAGTTTGATCGCTCAGTTGTGTCCAATTCTTTGTGACCCCATGAACCACAGCAGTCCAGGCCTCCCTGTCCATCACCAACACCTAGAGTTTACCCAAACTCATGTCCATTGAGTCGGTGATGCCGTCTAACCATCTTCTCCTCTATCATCCCCTTCTCCTCCTGCCCCAATCCGTCCCAGCATCAGGGTCTTTTCCAATGAGTCAGCTCTTTGCATGAGGTGGCCAAAATATTGGAGTTTCAGCTTCAACATCAGTCCTTCCAATGAACACCCAGGACTGATCTCCTTTAGAATGGACTGTTTGGATTTCCTTGCAGTCCAAGGGACTCTCAAGAGTCTTCCCCAACACCACAGTTCAAAAGCATCAATTCTTCAGCACTCAGCTTTCTTCATAGTCCAACTCTCATATCCATACATGACCACTGGAAAAACCATAGCCTTGACTAGACGGACCTTTGTTGGCAAAGTAATGTCTCTGCTTTTGAACATGCTATCAAGGTTGGTCATAACTTTCCTTCCAAGGAGTAAGCATCTTTCAATTTCCTGGCTGCTATCACCATCTGCACTGATTTTAGAGCCCCAAAAAATAAAGTCTGACATTGTTTCCACTGTTTCCCCATCAGTCTACCATAAAGTGATGGGACCAGATGCCATGATCTTAGTTTTCTGAATGTTGAGCTTTAAGCCAACTTTTTCACTCTCTCATTTTCATCAAGAGGCTTTTTAGTTCCTCTTCACTTTCTGCCATAAGGGTGGTGTCAGTCTCGACCAAATGATTAGAAGGGAATCATGATTTACTGTCAAAAGCAATAGACTCAAAGGGATGCAACATGGTTTAGGGTCCATTTGCTTGCTTGGCCAATTCACCTTGACCAAGTTATTTGATTTCTCTTCTAATCACACTAGGACCACAGCCTTGTCTAACTCAATGAAACTAAGCCATGCCCGCGGGGCAACCCAAGACAGGTGGGTCATGGTGGAGAGGGTTGACAGAATGTGGTCCACTGGAGAAGGGAATGGCAAACCACTTCAGTATTCTTGCCTTGAGAACCCCATGAACAGTAGGAAAAGGCAAAATGATAGGATACTGAAAGCGGAATTCCCCAGGTCAGTAGGTGCTCAATATGCTACTGGGGATCAGTGGAGAAATAACTCCAGAAAGAATGAAGGGATGGAGCCAAAGCAAAAACAATACCCAGCTGTGGATATGACAGGTGATAGAAGCAAGGTCTGATGCTGTAAAGAACAATATTGCATAGGAACCTGGAATGTCAGGTCCGTGAATCAAGGCAAATTGGAAGTGGTCAAAGAGGAGATGGCAAGAGTGAACATCAACATTCTAGGAGTCAGCGGACTAAAATGGACTGAAATGAGTGAATTTAACTCAGATGACCATTACATCTACTACTACGGGCAGGAATCCCTCAGAAGAAATGGAGTAGCCATCATGGTCCACAAAAGAGTCCGAAATGCAGTACTTGGATGCAATCTCAAAAACAACAGAATTATCTCTGTTCATTTCCAAGGCAAACCATTCAATATCACAGTACTCCAAGTCTATGCCCCAACCAGTAACGCTGAAAAAGCTGAAGTTGAACGGTTCTATGAATACCTACAAGACCTTCTATAACTAACACCCAAAAAAGATGTCCTTTTCATTATAGGGGACTGCTATGCTAAAGTAGGAAGTCAAGAAACACCTGGAGTAACAGGCAAATTTGGCCTTGAAAAACGGAATGAAGCAGGGCAAAGACTAATAGAGTTTTGTCAAGAAAATGCACTGGTCATAGCAAACATCCTCTTCCAACAACACAAGAGAAGACTCTACACATGGACATCACCAGATGATCAACACCGAAATCAAATTGATTATATTCTTTGCAGCCAAAGATGGAGAAGCTCTATACAGTCAACAAAAACAAGACAAGGAGCTGACTGTGGCTCAGATCATGAACTCCTTAATGCCAAATTCAGACTTAAATTGAAGAAAGTAGGGAAAACTGCTAGACCATTCAGGTATGACCTAAATCAAATCCCTTATGATGATACAGTGGAAGTGAGCAATAGATTTAAGGGCCTAGATCTGATAGATAGAGTGCCTGATGAACTATGGAATGAGGTTCATGGCATTGTGCATGAGACAGGGATCAAGACCATTCCCATGGAAAAAAAATGGAAAAAGCAAAAGGCTGTCTAGGGAGGCCTTACAAATATCTGTGAAAAGAAGAGAAGCAAAAAGCAAAGGAGAAAAGGAAAGATAGAAGCATCTGAATGCAGAGTTCCAGAGAATAGCAAGAGAAGATAAGAAAGCCTTCTTCAGCAATCAATGCAAAGAAATAGAGGAAAACAACAGAATGGGAAAGACTAGATATCTCTTCAAGAAAATTAGAGATACCAATGGAACATTTCATGCAAAGATGGGCTCAATCAAGGACAGAAACGGTATGGACCTAACAGAAGCAGAAGATATTAAGAAGAGGTGGCAAGAATACACAGAAGAACTGTACAAAAAAGATCTTCACTACCCAGATAATCACGATGGTGTGCTCACTCATCTAGAGCCAGACATCCTGGAATGTGAAGTCAAGTGGGCTTTAGAAAGCATCACTACGAACAAAGCTAGTGGAAGTGATGGAATTCCAGTAGAGCTATTTCAAATCCTGAAAGATGATGCTGTGAAAGTGCTGCCCTCAATATGCCAGCAAATTTGGAAAACTCAGCAGTGGCCACAGGACTGGAAAAGGTCAGTTTTCATTCCAATCCCAAAGAAAGGCAATACCAAAGAATGCTCAAACTACTGCACAATTGCACTCATCTCATATGCTAGTAAAGTAATGCTCAAAATTTTCCAAGCAAGGCTTCAGCAATACGTGAACTTCCTGATGTTCCAGCTGGTTTTAGAAAAGGCAGAGGAACCAGGGATCAAATTGCCAACATCTGCTGCATCATGGAAAAAGCAAGAGAGTTCCAGAAAAACATCTACTTCTGCTTTATTGACTATGCCAAAGCCTTTGACTGTGTGGATCACAATAAACTGTGGAAAATTCTTCAAGAGATGGGAATACCAGACCACCTGACCTGCCTCTTGAGAAATATGTATGCAGTTCAGGAAGCAACAGTTAGAACTGGACATGGAACAACAGACTGTTTCCAAATAGGAAAAGGAGTACGTCAAGGCTGTATATTGTCAGCCTGCTTATTTAACTTCTATGCAGAGTACATCATGAGAAACGCTGGACTGGAAGAAACACAAGCTGGAATCAAGATTGCCAGGAGAAATAATAACCTCAGATATGCAGATGACACCACCCTTATGGCAGAAAGTGAAGAGGAGCTAAGACGCCTTTTGATGAAAGTGAAAGAGGAGAGTGAAAAAGTTGGCTTCAAGCTCAACATTCAGAAAACAAAGATCAGGGCATCCGGTCCCATCACTTCATGAGCAACAGTTGGGGAAACAGTGGAAACAATATCAGACTCTATTTTGGCGGGCTCCAAAATCACTACAGATGGTGACTGCAGCCATGAAATCAAAAGACACTACTTGGAAGGAAAGTTATGACCAACCTGGATAGCATATTCAAAATCAGTGACATTACTTTGCCAACAAAGGTCTGTCTAGTCAAGGCTATGGTTTTTCCTGTGATCATGTATGGATGTGAGAGTTGGACTTTGAAGAAGGTTGAACGCCAAAGAATTGATGCTTTTGAACTGTGGTGTTGGAGAAGACTCTTGAGAGTCCCTTGGACTGCAAGGAGATCCAACCAGTCCATTCTGAAGGAGATCAGCTGTGGGATTTCTTTGGAAGGAATGATGCTAAAGCTGAAACTCGAGTACTTTGGCCACCTCATATGAAGAGTTGACTCATTGGAAAAGACTTTGATGCTGGGAGGGATTGGGGGCAGGAGGAGAAGGGGACGACAGAGGATGAGATGGCTGGATGGCATCAGTGACTCGACAGATGTGAGTCTGAGTGAACTCTGGAAGTTGGTGATGGACAGGGAGTCCTGGTGTACTGCAATTCATTGGGTCGCAAAGAGTCAGACACGACTGAGGGATCGACCTGACTGAACTGAAACTTTGTTTTTCATCTGCCTGATCTTACAAAGTTTGATGTCAAGATTTGAATAATTGGATAGGAAGAGATTTTATAATAAATGAAGCACTATATTTTTAAGTTGTTAAAACTTTAAGGACTTATACACACATTTGAATTCACTGTTGCAGTTATGACAGCTATATATTAATAGTAATAGGTGAAAACAGGTATTTTCTGCATATATGTATGTGTGCATCTATTTTCATCCCCATATTTCAGTGAAAGCAATATGGAGCACAAAAAATTAGCTATTTCTATCAAAAAATAATACTAGCAATAAAAACAAAATGGCAGAAATTTCTTTTGAATTACTATGGCACATTTCATATATATCATATTTAAGCATGAAAATGTCTCTTGTGATACATATGGGGCTTTTTTTTTCTCAAGTTAATATGATCATTGCTATAAAGAAAGTACTTTTGAATTTCAGTCTTTTCAGATATTTAGCTTCCCACCTAACCTCTTAACTTTTAAGTCATCAAATTGTCACTTAAGTTCTATTTAATTACAAATATATAATAAATTTTATTTCTCTAGAAAAATTAAACATTAAAAAAGCAGACAGAATATCAATTAAGCAAAAACATTAACAAAAGTTTATTCTGACACTCTAAGACTTTTCAGACACTACCCTAAATTACAGAAAAAGTATTTGAGAAATGTAGATGTTTCCCTTTTTGCTATTTCCTACTCTGCCTTTCTAGTCTGCCTTGCCAAACTGCAGGATCATTTGGCACTGTTTTAGCATAATCTGTTGAAAAAAACAAGAACATGGTTTCTATCTCAACTTTATGTTTTCCAGGATTTGTTGTTGCCACATCGCTTCTTGTCTGAGTTAATCACAAGGGTGGGGACACAGGCCACTTCTGACTTCAACAATGATTCCTTCTGCCTTACTCTCATGGGACACGTCTTTATAGATAAAGTGATGATGTGCAGCATGTTGAATGTGCCTCCTGACCAACCCTGGAAGAAGAAACGGCAGAGGAGGGATATGCTTGGAATTGCTGGTTCGTTATAACCCTTTTCAAAGACTAAATGTGCACTGGAGTTTCATATACCGAAAGAAAACCTCATGATTTAGCTTTCATTTTTAAAACTAAGCAGAAACCAAAAGTTTTGTTGATTGTTGTTATTTTTACAGTCCAAGAAATCCCTTGACATGTTGAATGCTCATAGTCTTAATGGAAAAGATTTTAGGTCTTTTTTAGCTTTGAAAAATTTCTGTCATCATTTCTGTTGTTACTGTTCATTTCAAATGCAAGTTATTATTAAAACAATTATCTGCTTGGCCTGTTGACATTCTGAGTGCAATATTCTCTCTTGTAACGTCAGCATATTGTCTTGAAAATGCCTTTTCTAAGTATCTGAAATTGTAAAAAGCAGGATGGATTTAGCCAGCCTTAAAGACCCTGATGCTGGGAGGGACTGGGGGCAGGAGGAGAAGGGGACGACAGAGGATGAGATGGCTGGATGGCATCATCGACTCTATGGACATGAGTTTGGATAAACTCCGGGAGTTGGTGATGGACAGGGAAGCCTGACGTGCTGTGATTCATGGGGTCGCAAAGAGTCAGACACGACTGAGCGACTGAACTGAACTAAGCTTGAGTAGATTTCCGAAATCTATTTGAGATGTGTCATGTTCTACCACCTTGCTAAATCTGTCCTGTGTTGGTTCTACGTCTCTGTGTGTGATACTCCTCTGCATTGTCTTCCCTTTAGAAATTGTTCTGCTTGTAGAGAGTATTCATGAAACCATTTTAATTGCTTTTGGCACGCCATATTCATGTACAGCTGATTCTTCCAAATATATACTTTATTGCACCATTTTTTGCTTTAAGTTACCATGAAAATTTCCTATGATTAAACAATGGGTGAATAAAAACAAAGTTGTGGGTTGTTTTGCATATAGGTTAGACAAAATAAACTTTTGCCAATAAATTTTCAATTTTCATTTAGTTTCTAAACTAAAAACATCTGAACATTTAGGCTTCCTTTATAAACACAGCTCATATTTGTATCATTGAAGCAAACTAACTCTGCTTTGATTAAAATTTTGATGAAATCGATCTGAAAAGTTCTCATCACAAGAAAACAAAATTTTGGGAAAAGGTTTATATTCACAGTAACAGTTGTTTCTAAGCAGAAGTAGAAGGCCATATATTGAAACTCAAATGGATAAAAAAAAGGAAGCAGTAAGATAAAATGACTTAGATTAACAAAAATTAATAATGTCAAAAATTAAATCATTTATTTAGAACATGAAAGAGAACGATGTTGCCACTCTTCAGGACGAAGCCAAAAGTCTTTGTCTCTTTATTTCATCCCATCTATATACCTCCACACTGTTATTCCAGTGTTGCTATTTTTATTATTTGGAGTAAAGTAAGAAATTTGATAGTATAACAACTTAGCTTTCACCAAGAATTATGTATATCTTTAGATTTTAGGCAATTTATTGTCTACCTGTAAATTTACAATTTATATAGATAATTTAAGTATAAATCAGTAAATTGGATTTAGGAGATAATTTGTCACGCTAAGAAAATTTAATTTGTGTTAAAATATGAAAACATAATCTTATTTGAGAAGTAGTCATTCCATCTATGTAGGGAAAACAGACTTTAAATATTCTTTATATTTATCTTTAACTGAACACTATATTCATGAAACACAAAAATTAGAAAGTATATTTTTCCCCAAAAAGTGCCAAGACAATTTCTTACCCATAACACATCTTTTAATTGACTGTCAGAAAATTTCATTGAAAAATGATCTTCAGTGAAGTCATACAACCCTATTCAAATAATGTTTCCAATGTTTGTATCTGTCTTAAGCTAGCTTTCTTATGTTAATGAGCTAGCAGTTTTATGGCTGAAAATAACTCTATTTTTTATCATTATGTAACATTTTTCAGATATTGAATCATAATCTCCTCCTTGGGGAAGCTACACAGCCTTTTCTGAAATTACCCTCTATTTATGCTAAATTTCCTTCATATGACTTCTAGAAATCTGTAATACAGAAGTTACCTCTGTTTATTTATTTTATTCATATGTCTCACAATTATGCACTATGCTCCTGGAGGAAAGGGTCTGTATCAGTCAAATTTCAACCAGCATACCAGAACCAGTAGGAGCTATATAAAAGGTTTATGGCAAGTAATTAGATTACTTGATTCTGGAGTCTGCTGCTGCTGCTGCTGCTGCTAAGTCACTTCAGTCGTGTCCGATTCTGTGCGACCTCATAGATGGCAGCCCACCAGGCTCCCCTGTCCCTGGGATTCTCCAGGCAAAAACACTGGAGTGGGTTGCCATTTCCCTCTCCAAAGCATGGAAGTGAAAAGTGAAAGTGAAGTCGCTCAGTCATGTCTGACTCTTCACGACCCCATGGACTGCAGCCTACCAGGCTCCTCCGCCCACGGGATTTTCATTGCCTTCTCCATCTGGAGTCCGCTAGGCAAGTCCAAAGACTTCCCTGGTGGATCAGCGGTAAAGAACCTGCCTGCCAACGCAGGTGATGAAGGTTCAATCCCTGGGTCAGGAAGATCCCCTGGAGAAGGAAATGGCAACCCGTTCTAGTATTCTTGCTTGGGGAATTCCATGAACAGAGGAGCCTGCTGGGCTACAGTCCCTTTGGGTTACAAATGAGTCAGACAGGACTTAACGACTAAGCCACAAGGCAAGTCCAAAGTCCATAAAACAGGAAGGGTAAGCTAGAACTCTACGATAAGAAGCTGAAATTTCAGTCACAAGCAGAATTTCTTCTTCAGTTTCCTTCTAACTGATGCGTTTCAACTGACTGAATCAGGTCTACCCAGATCACAGACATTAGTCATATTTGCAAAATATCTTCACAGCAACAGCTAGATTATTGTTTAATTAAATAGTTGGGTACTATAACTTAACCATGTTGACAAAAAAAAAAAAAAAAAAAATGGACCAACACAGGGTCTATGTCTTTTTTCCTACTTTCATAATAAAATTGTTTAAACCATCAGAAAATTGGAAAGAAATTTATAAGAAACACCCACATACTCCCTATCTAGATTTAAAATCTGTTAACATTTTAACAAATCTGCTGTTATATGTCTCTGTGTGTGTGCACATTTTTGAAATTATTTAAAACTACATTGCAAACATCACCACACTATATATCTAAGAACTTCAGCCTGTATCTCCTAAGAATGATATTCTTCTTCTGTACATAACCACAATTACATTACCCCCTTCCTGAAATGAATTAACATTAATCTTGTAAATTATCTAATAATCAGTTCACATTCAGCATTTCTCAATTGTTCCATAACAGGGAAGCAAAGAAGGAAGAAATGAAGGAAAAGAGAAATTAATCAAGCAAAAAAGCAATAAACAAAGAGGAGATATTGAGGGTTTTTTTGTCTAAGATTCAAGATCAGCTTAACGGATGCATGTTTAATATATTCCTTATGTTACACTCTGGGAATCTGTGTTTAGTATTAGGTAAGCTCAACCTGGAATGCATCCAACTGAAGAGGGAATGATGGTGCCTCCAACTTCTACATACACCTCTGAATTTTTCATAGACTACAAAGTAGTACATATATTAAACCTAAATCTGATATATATATATATATATATATATATATATATATATATGCTTTACTATTTCATGCATTTAGAGCCCTAGGTTCATTTACATGTGTGTGTGCTAAGTCGCTTCAGTCGTGTCTTGCTCTTAGTGACCCTATGGACTGTATCCCTTCAGGTTCCTCTGTCCATGGGTTTCTCCAGGCAACATTACTGGAGTGTGTTGCCATGCCTTCCTCAGGGATCTTATGTCTCCTGCACTGGCAGGCTGATTCTTCACTCACTACTAGCTTCACCTACCACTAGCACCACCTGGGAAGCCCATTTAAATTCATTTAAGTGGAATTCTTTTGCTAGATATCAGTTGTTGAGGTCCTAACATGTACCATTGTATGGTAATGATCATAGATTATATCTTAATAGGCTTAATTTTTCTCTACCGATCATTTTATATTTATTTTTACATCAACTGTGTCAAGAGTAGCATTATTTGAGTAAGTAGGATCTTTCAAGTGACTTGTATTATTAAAGCAGAGTCTTTGCTCATTGTTTTCAAGTATGCTTACCTTTAATTTTATGGACATTTAAGACAAAAAAATTTTTGTCATAGTATTTTTTCTTTATCAATTTGAAATGATGTGAATATTTAGATTATTTAGAATATTTACATTATTATTAGAATATTTAGATCAGTATTGCAATATTTAGATTAGTACTATTTTTGTTGATAATATGAATATGTTTTATGTAGTGGTAATGCTCCCATGCTCAGTCATGTCTGACTCTTTGTGACCCTATAAACTGTAGCCCACCAGACTCCTCTATCCAAGGGATTTTCCAGGAAAGAGTATTGGAGTGGATTGCCATTTCCCCCTCTAGGCGATATTCCCGACCCAGGGATTGAAGCTATGCCTCTTTTCCTGCATTGCAGGCATATTCTTTACCACTGAACCACTGAGGAAGCCATACTCCATGTAATATTGGAAGTAATTTGTATGCAATTCATAATTATATTTATTCTTTTTTAAAATATAAATTTATTTATTTTAATTGGAGGTTAATTACTTTACAATATTGTATATTTATTCTTTATTCAAAAAGGAAAACTCAATTGGTATCAAGCTGCTTAATAGAACTCGAAATTAGTGTATTACATAGTCTTCATGATGAAGTAACCTAGGCAAAGTAAGGATAAAGATAGAACCATGGCCTAGAAAAGATGGAAAATCTAACACATATACAGCACATTTCTGTTTCCACTGGTCAATTTCAGCCCCCTTCTTCACTTAAACTTGCTTCTTGTAAATCCCCACCGTCTTTTCTGCCACGAGTTAGGAATTAGTTAGTTTAACGATCCTCCATCTGTATGTACAGGCATTATGAAGAGGAATTCCTGAGTCATTTCATTAAAGATAACAACCTTGTGCATGACAAAATTCATTTTTCCCTTTATCCATTTAATTCCACAAGATGTTTATCCACTTACCCAT
This sequence comes from Capricornis sumatraensis, assembly GCF_032405125.1. NCBI lineage: Eukaryota > Metazoa > Chordata > Mammalia > Artiodactyla > Bovidae > Capricornis > Capricornis sumatraensis. Next base: position 115,298,444 of record NC_091069.1, read on the forward strand.
TATTTAAATCTAGTTTCAAACAGGATTTGAGGAAGGATTACTTTAAAGAATGCTTTCTGAGACATTTTTAAATGGTAATTGATGACAGGAGTATTTGCTTAGTGAGGCTGGTTCTTTGGCTTTGGAGAACACTCTGTTCCCAGGAGGTAGTCTCACTATATAGCAAGTGCTTAAGAAAATAGAAGGAAAAAGTAAACATTCAGAAAATTGCTAACCTTGTACAATTTCAAGTCAACCTCAGAATTTTGTGGCAAGATTCTAAGAGTTACAAATAAACTGAATTTTATTCTCATCCTTCACAATTTGAGGAATTTTAATTTATTAGAGTTTCCGTTCCAGATGAAAGAAGCCTCACCCTAAGCTCTGGCTTGGCCTTCCCACAATAAGTTGAGGTCCTGAACCATCGCCATTAATGCATCACTGCAGTGTAGAGGCTTTTCCAAGGGTTATATATAAATTCAAAGTCATGGTATTCCCACTTCATAAACTGCCCTGCATCACAACCTATGTGGGACTGAATTTAATAAGTCCTTGTTTTGTTACAACATGGAGAAAGAGAGCTTAAGAATTGGATATTTGGGTAAGAAAGGATGAAGAAAGACTTTTTGGATGGGAAAGATCAGTAAAGTAGTTATTTCCACGTGAAATGCATCATTCAACACTTTAATAATAAGTTTTCTCCTTCATAGACAATGGGCTTAATATGCATTTCAAAATTTCTGAATTAAGATCCTATGATAATATCAAAGAAATTGCATTGACTTTGATAATTTTGATGTACACTTCCTTGTTCTTTTTCCATCTTACATATGCCTATATCTCCAAAGGGGACTGCAACTAAATCCTTTCAATCAAATACAGTCAATACAAATGTGTTCCACATCTAGTTTGAAATGTTTCTTAATTTGGAAATAAACAAGCCCCATAAAGATTATTTATCTGCACAAAAGAACTACATTTTCCCCTTCTGAAATTTTCTGCCTACCTAATTCATTGATTGATTGCTTGCATGCACAAACAAGAATAATTTCAGACACTTGCAGCATGTTAACTCCTGAAACTTTGGTTGACAGTTCTGTTCTCTTTCCTTTTTTGTTTATATGAAAAGTTTGTTCTGCATGCACGTGTTGTTGTTCTCATTGCTGTTCTGTTTATGAGAGAGATATTTTGGTTTGATATTGAGAGTAAAGTTTTTTAAGCCTGAAGAGAAAAAGATGTGTTAGTTACTACACACACTGGAGCAATTTGAAATAGCATATATTTATAAAGCTTCCATTCTGGTAATCATAATTGTTTTTATGATTTATAACTTTACCTGGAAGTTATTCTATTTTTAACTAAAAATTATTATATTTTTTATGAACCATTGGAGAAAGAATACTTTAGCATATTTTCGCAACATAACTAGGATTTTGTTTCTATTGGGAAAAATGGCTATTGGGAATATATCACTAAACAAACAAACAAAGTAAATAAATGAGAATTTTGTGCCAAGCACCATCTTATGATAAATTCCACTAGTTTTGCCATCTGTAATCAAGGATAAAATACTTTGCCATGAAAAAAATCAAATAAATGTGAAACTGAGAGATAAGAATGGGCATCTAATAAAAATATTTAAATATTGTTAATTTGGGTTCTATATTTATACTATTGTTCAGTCACCAAGTCACGTCCAATTCTTTGAGACCCTATGGACTGCAGCATGCCAGGCTTCCCTGTCCTTCACTATCTCCCTGAGTTTGCTCAAACTCATGTCCATTGAGTCAGTAATGCTATCCAACCATCTGATCCGCTATCGCTCCCTTCTCCTCCTGCTCTCAATCTTTACCAACATCAGGGTCTTTTCCAATGAGTGGGCTCTTCACATCAGGTGATCAAAACATTGGAGCTTCAGCTTCAGCATCAGTCTTTCCAATGAATGTTCAGGGTTGCTTGCCTTTAGTATTGACTGGTTTGATCTTGCTCTCCAAGACACTCTAAAGAGTCTTCTCCAGGATTATTCACTATATATATATATATTCACTATCAGTTAAGTTCAGTCGCTCAATCATGTCCAACTCTTTGCGACCCCATGAATCGCAGCATGCCAGGCCTCCGTGTCAATCACCAGCACCCGGAGTTCACTCAGACTCAAGTCCATCGAGTCCATGATGCCATCCAGCCATCTCATCCTCTGTCGTCCCCTTCTCTTCCTGTCCCCAATCCCTCCCAGCATCAGAGTCTTTTCCAATGAGTCAACTCTTCTCATGGTGTGGCCAAAGTGCTGGAGTTTCAGCTTTAGCATTATTCCTTCCAAAGAAATCCCAGGGTTGATCTCCTTCAGAATGGACTGGTTGGATTTCCTTGCAGTCCACGGGACTTTCAAGACTCCTCCAAAACCACAGTTCGAAAGCATCAATTCTTCAGCACTCAGCCTTCTTCACAGTCTGATTCTCACATCCATACATGACCACAGGAAAAACCATAGCCTTGACTAGACGGACCTTTGTTGGCAAAGTAATGTCTCTGCTTTTTAATATACTTTCTAAGTTGGTCATAAATTTTCTTTCAAGGAGTAAGCATCTTTTAATTTCATCGCTGCAGTCACCATCTGCAGTGATTTTGGAGCTCCCAAAAATAAAGTCTGACACTGTTTCCACTGTTTTCCCATCTATTTCCCATGAAGTGATGGGACCTGATGCCATGATCTTCATTTTCTGAATGTTGAGCTTTAAGCCAACTTTTTCACTCTCCTCTTTCACTTTCATCAAAAGGCGTCTTAGCTCCTCTTCACTTTCTGCCATAAAGGTGGTGTCATCTGCATATGTGAGGTTATTGATATTTCTCCCGGCAATCTTGATTCCAGCTTGTGTTTCTTCCAGTCCAGCATTTCTCATGATGTACTCTGCATAGAAGTTAAATAAGCAGGGTGACAATATACAGCCTTGAATTACTCCTTTTCCTATTTGTAACCAGTCTGTTGTTCCATGTCCAGTTCTAACTGTTGCTTCCTGACGTGCATACATATTTCTCAAGAGGCAGGTCAGGTGGTCTGGTATTCCCATCTCTTGAAGAATGTTCCACAGTTTATTGTGATCCACACAGTCAAAGGCTTTGGCATAGTCAATAAAACAGAAGTAGATGTTTTTCTGGAACTCTCTTGCTTTTTCCATGATGCAGCAGATGTTGGCAATTTGATCCCTGGTTCCTCTGCCTTTTCTAAAACCAGCTTGAAACTCAGGGAGTTCATGGTTCACGTAATGCTGAAGCCTGGCTTGGAGAATTTTGAGCATTACTTTACTAGAATATGAGATGAGTGCAATTGTTCAGTAGTTTGAGCATTGTTTTGCATTGCCTTTCTTTGGAATTGGAATGAAAACTGACTTTTTCTAGTCCCGTGGCCACTGCTGAGTTTCCCAAATTTGCTGGCATATTGAGTGGAGCACTTTCACAGCATCATCTTTCAGGATTTGAAACAGCTCAACTGGAATTCTATCACCTCTACTAGCTTTCTTCGTAGTGATGCCCACTTGACTTCAGTTTCCAAGATGTGTGGCTCTAGATTAGTGATCACATCATCATGATTATCTGGGTTGTGAAGATCTTTTTTGTACAGTTCTTCCGTGTATTCTTGCCACCTCTTCTTAATATCTTCTGCTTCCTTTAGGTCCATACCATTTCTGTCCTTTATAGAGCCCATCTTTGCATGAAATGTTCCCTTGGTATCTCTAATTTTCTTGAAGACATCTCTAGTCTTTCCCATTCTGTTCTTTTCCTCTATTTCTTTGCATTGATCCCTGAGGAAGGCTTTCTTATCTCTCTTTGCTATTCTTTGGAACTCTGTATTCAGATGCTTATATTTTTCCTTTTCTCCTTTGTTTTTCGCCTCTCTTCTTTTCACAGCTATTTGTAAGGCCTCCCTAGACAGCCATTTTGCTTTTTTGCATTTCTTTTCCATGGGGATGGTCTTGATCCCTGTCTCCTGTACAATGTCATGAACTTCATTCCATAGTTCATCAGGCACTCTATCTATCAGAACTAGGCCTTTAAATCTATTGCTCACTTCCACTGTATAATTATAAGGGATTTGATTTAGGTCATACCTGATGGTCTAGCAGGTTTCCCTACTTTTTTCAATTTAAGTCTGAATTTGGCAATAAGGAGTTCATGATCTGAGCCACAGTCAGCTCCTGGTCTTGTTTTTGTTGACTGTATAGAGCTTCTCCATCTTTGGCTGCAAAGAATATAATCAATCTGATTTCGGTGTTGACCATCTGGTGATGTCCATGTGTAGAGTCTTCTCTTGTGTTGTTGGAAGAGGGTGTTTGCTGTGACCAGTGCATTTTCAAGACTCTATTATCTTTGCCCTGCTTCATTCCACCTTCCAAGGCCAAATTTGCCTGTTACTCCAGGTGTTTCTTGACTTCCTACTTTTGCATTCCAGTCCCCTATAATGAAAAGGACATCATTTTTGGGTGTTAGTTCAAAAAGGTCTTGTAGGTCTTCATAAAACCATTCAACTTCAGGTTCTTCAGCATTACAGGTTGGGACATAGACTTGGATTACCGTGATATTGAATGGTTTGCCTTGTAAACAGAAATCATTCTGTAGTTTTTGAGACTGCATCCAAGTACTGCATTTCGGACTCTTTTGTGGACCATGATGGCTACTCCATTTCTTCTGAAGGATTCCTGCCCGCAGTAGTAGATATAATGGTCATCTGAGTTAAATTCACCCATTCCAGTCCATTTTAGTTCGCTGATTCCTAGAATGTCGATGTTCACCCTTGCCATGTCTTGTTTGATCACTTCTAATTTGCCTTGATTCACGGACCTGACATTCCAGGTTCCTATGCAATATTGCTCTTTACAGCATCGGATCTTGCTTCTATCACCAGTCACATCCACAACTGGGTTTTGTTTTTGCTTTGGCTCCATCCCTTCATTCTTTCTGGAGTTATTTCTCCACTGATCTCCAGGAGCATATTGGGCACCTAATGACCTGGGGAGTTCCTCTTTTGGTATTCTATCATTTTGCCTTTTCATACTGTTCATGGGGTTCTCAAGGCAAGAATACTAAAGTGGCTTGTCATTCCCTTCTCCATGGACTACATTCTGTCAGACCTCTCCACCATGACCCGCCTGTCTTAGGTTGCCCCACGGGCATGTCTTGGTTTCATTGAGTTAGACAAGGCTGTGGTCCTAGTGTGATTAGGTTGACTCGTTTTCTGTGATTATGGTTTCAGTGTGTCTACCTTCTGATGCCCTCTTGCAACACCTACCATCTTACTTGGGCATGTGGTATCTCTTCACAGCTGCTCCAGCAAAGCACAGCTGCTGCTCCTTACATTGGACGGGGGGTATCTCCTTACCACCGCCGTTCCTGACCTTCAACGTGAGATGGCTCCTCTAGGCCCTTCTGAGCCTGCATGGCCACCGCTCCTCAGGATGCTCCTCCTGGCCGACGGCCCTGGCCTCGGGCGTGGGTGGCTCCTCTCAGCTGCCACTGCTGGCCTCGGGCTCGGGGTGGCTCCTCAGCGTCACCGACCCTGGCTTTGGGCACAAGGTGGCTTCTCCCAGCCGCCCGTGACCTCGGACTCAGGATAGCTCCTCCTGGCCGCCGCCCCTGACCTCAGACGCGGGGTGTCTCCTCCCGGCCACCCCTGACCTGGGACGCAGGGTAGCTCCTCTCGGCCGTTCCTGTGCCATCACAGCCTAGCACTCTAGGCCGCTGCCCCTGACCTCGGACCTGGGGTAGCTCCTCTCGGCCACGCTTAGTGCGCCGCCTCTCGCAGCCACCTGCGCTTAGTGTGCCGGCTGTCTACAGTGAAACAAGTATATTATAAAGCACTAGGTTTATCTAGTGATTTATAATAATAAATAAAAATAAATAATTTCTCAAAGTATTTCTGTTAAAACTCTAATTGTTGATGTGCTCCAGCATCCTGATTTTTCTTCTCTATCTAAGCTCTCTGGATCTCATCTAGTCTCATGGCTTTATATGCATTCTATAATGAGACTCACTTTAATAATAGCAACATGCTTCTCTTCTCTGAAATTTAGAACTGTAGATCACATCCCTATGTGACATTCTAACTTAATCTTAACAATTAGATCAACTCCACCGTATCAATTCCTTATCTATTTACCCCTGCTGTGATATTTGGTATCATTATTTGCCCAGTTGTTTATCCAAACTTTCAGCAGTCATTCTTCATCCTCACTTTAAATCTATAAGTGAATCTTCATATACTTTTACTAAATCTATCTGCTCTCTCTTTATTACTCTGCTATTATTGCAAAACTCTGATCCTTCATATTCCTTACTTGGGTGAACACCATGGACCACTAGACTTCCTGCTTTAAAATTCACATCTTTTAAATTCACTTATATCTTGTACTTGGATGACCACCATCCACTAGTAGACTGCTTGCTTTAAAATTCACCTGTTTCTGAAGCAAAGAACATGGCCTTCTGAAACTTCAAACTGCTATGCCTAAAACTGCTAAAACCATCCAATTGTTTTCCATTTCACTTATAGCAAAATCCACTCCTTTCACAATGACCAGTCACAGGATCCAGCCCCTGCTTCACTCTCTGGTTAGCCATGGTACCAGTTAGACTTTGCTCTCTGTAGGAAGCCTCACTGGCTTTCTTTCTAGGTTTACAAGCACTCCGAGTTGACTTCCACCAACACAAATAATAAAACTATTGTGTGAGCAGCAAACAGCTCTGTTGTACTGATTTCTAAAATGAAATCTAGGCAATCAAAGTGTCAACTGTTTTCAGATGTCTCCCATGCTAGTAGAGATTGAATAATTTTAATACACTCTAGATTGATTCTTCATATTGATCTTCATAAGTAAGAATTCCAAGAATGTTAACCAGCTGCTATTCGTACAGATAAATCTAGAGTCTGTAAAGCTAAAAGATATCAGCCCCCCCAAAAAAACATGAGCTGCCATTACCAAGAGTGTGAATACTGAAATGTATTAGATAAAGATACAGAGAATAAAAATAGTCACTGATCACAATACTTAACCTTGTGGCTATAAATGACCTCAGAGATATTTTAGCTAACGACATCTGCATTCAAGGAAAAAATATTAATTTATAAACCCTTGACACATTATTTTGTAAGCACATTAAGTATCTTTTTGTTTGGATTATCTTATCTAACATGCTTAGAAGTGAAATGCCAAAAGTCTTTCTATAGTCTTCATATTAGTTTCCAAAATTACACCAAGATTACTCTGAATTTTTAACTTCCTGCAATTCATTTTTTCTCTGCTGTACAAATCACTTTAATGTAAAACTAATAACAAAAGAAAGTTGGCGCCACAGTGCAGCTGAGCCAAGCCCTTAGCATGTGACAAGTATAAATCAGCAGGGACAGTAGGCAGAGCAACATTATAAAGACATATCACATGCTGACCTTGCATCTTCCTGATTCTATTTCTGCTACTCCCAGCTCCTATTTGAAAGAACTGAAAATACCACAGTTGTGCCAGTGTTTATTTTAGTGGTCAGCAATCAAATGGAATTAATTTGTATTTTTTATACAAAATGATTTTTAAATAAACACCTGAAAAAATGCTCAACATCACTCATTATTAGAGAAATGAAAATCAAAGCTACAATGAGCTATCACCTCACACTGGTCAGAATGGGCATCATCAAAAAATCTACAAATAGTAAATTCTGAAGAGGATGTGGAAAGAAGAAAACCCTCTTGCATGCTCGGTAGGAATGTGAATTGATAGAGCCACTATGGAGAATGGTATGGAGATTCCTTTAAAAACTAGGAATAAAACTTTCATGTGACCCAGCAATCCTACTAGTGGACATATACCCTGTGAAAACAATAATCCAAAAAGACACATGTACCCCAATATTCATTAAGCACTATGTATAATAGCTAGGACATCGAAGCAACCTAGATATCTATTGATGGATGGATGGAAAAAGAAGTTGTGGTACATATATACAATGGAATATACTTAGCTATAAAAACTAGATTTGAGTCAGTTCTAGTGAGATGGTTCAACCTAGAGACTATTACACAGAGTGAAATAAGTTAGAAAGATGAAAAATAAATATCATATATTAATGCATATATATGGAATCTGGGGTTCACCAGATGGTAAAGAATCCACCTGCAATGCAGGAGAGCTTGTTTTAATCCCTGGATCAGGAAGATCCTATGGAGACAGGAACGGTTACCCAGTCCAGTATTTTCACCTGGAGAATTCCATGGACAGAGGAGCCTGGTAGGATACAATCCATGGGGTCGCAAAGAGTCAGACACAACTGAGAGACTAACACACACACACACACACACATGGAATCTAGAAAAATGATATTGATGAACTTATTTGCAGGACAGGAATAGAGACACAGACATAGAGAACAGATTTATGGACACAGTGGGGGAAGGAGGGGTGTGATGAATTAATAGAGTAGCATTGAAACATACACATAACAAAACATACAACTTTTATATTATTTATATAAAATAGAGCTAATGGAAAGATAACACAGGGAACCAGACCCAGTGCTCTGTGACAATCTAGAGGGATAGGATGGGGAGTGGTGGATGAGAGGGAGGTTCATGAGGGAGGGGACAAACGTATATTTATGGCTAATTTATGTTGCTGTATGGCAGAAACCAGTCCAATAGTATAAAACAATTATTCTCCACAAACTATCAAATTAATATATATTGCAAGAGTCGGACAGGACTGAGCGACTTCACTTTCACTTTTCACTTTCATGCATTGGAGAAGGAAATGGCAACCCACTCCAGTGTTCTTGCCTGGAGAATCCCAGGAACAGGGGAGCCTGGTGGGCTGCCGTCTATGGGGTCGCACAGAGTCAGACACGACTGAAGTGACTTAGCAGCAGCAGCAGCATTTACTAATTAATAGTTTCTAAGCAATGTCCAAATAACCTAAAGTGTACTCAAACAGCTGGAATTCATCAAATTCCTATCTACTTTAAAGAAAGAGGCATGACAGATTTGCATTTGCCAAACAACTACTTTTAAATTACAACAGGGTATCTCACGGCTCTAAGAGATGAGGGAAGCCAGAGCCTTTGTGCAAAGATAAACTCTAAACCAAGAACAGTAAACAGCAGTATTGGAGGTGCTTATAAGCACAGTAAGAATTTCAAACATGGGGGAAGAGAGAACTGGAGAAAAAGGGAAGAAGCACAGAAACAAGGAGGCAAGATCCATGCATGTCTTTTCTGCGGATCAGCTTCTGCTTAAAATTCTCCTTTAGAGTCCAGCAATGTCTGCTAAATATCAGCTTTTGGTTTCATTAAGGAGCAAGAGGCAAAACAAACAACCATATTATTGGAACCCATGGTGTGGCTCACAGATTTCCCCTTTTAAAACTGAAATACTTCATATGCTTATAGCTTAGACTTTTGTCTAAGCTATGCTTAGAGCTTTGTCTGCAGTCAGTTCAAAGTTGAGGCTTTCTTCAGGAATTGCCTACAGCTAAGTAGAGCCTCTTTTCTCTCACTCAGTCTGAAGACTGTTGTTCATTGTTCAGTTGCTAAGTCATGTCAGACTCTTTGTGACCCTTATGGACTGTAGCACACCAGGCTTCCCTGTCCTTCACTATCTCCCAGAGTTTGCTCAAACTCATGTCCATTGTGCCAACGATGACATGCAACCATTTCATCCTCTGTCATCCCATTCTGGACCTGCCTCAATCTCTGCCAGCATAAGGGTCTTTTCCAATGAGTCAGGTCTCCACATTAGGTGGCACATATTCTCTGACAAGTCAGTGCAGAGTACAAAGGCTTGGTCCCTTTGCCTCTATTAAGTATATCTCTGAAAGGTGATGGCAGGGCTTAGAATTCTCCATGGATTTAGCCAAGACTTCTATTGCAGCTGCAATCACAGTTCAGCTCTGAGCTCTGCTTAATCCTGCTGCCTATGCTTCCTTTCAGGTGTTGTTTCTGAATGAACTCCACATAAGCCAAATGCAGACACAACTCCCTCTTTATATGTGGTTCTTAGAACATGATAAAGAAAACTTTAAGTGTTAAGAGCAGACTTAGAAAAGAATCTACATGGGGACTGTCTAGCTGTGTCATTGGCTGGATGACTAGTAGTTGGGGCATAGAGAACCTCTAGTAGGCAATACTAGTGTAATATTAAACTTTTCTTCATGGAAGAAAATGCAACACAGTTTGGTACATTCTGGTGCATGCAACACATCATGCATTTGAGAGTTTATTGGAAATAGTCATTATAGGGATCATAGAATTGGCTGGCTTTCCCTGGGAGCCTCAGTTTTAGAAAACGCTAATGAAAGGCTGAGGGTAATTGATCATTGATTTCAGGCCATGTGTGAAAGTCAGAAATCATCTCTTATAGCCAGAAGACAGAAAAAAAGTTGAATATCCAGTCTGGAACCTGATCATAAAAATATAAGCAGAGCTCTAATAATGAAGGTTGAAATTTTTAAAATTAGCAAGTCTGTGAAAGCATGTCCAAGTTCTTATTCAAGAGGAGTGAAATCCTGCAACTTGATATGGAAATGTGTGGACAATGCCTTAAAAATCTTGAATCACAGATTATTCTGAACACTGCTGCTGTTGCTGCTGCTAAGTTGCTTCAGTCATTTCCGACTCTGTGCGACCCCATAGACGGCAGCCCACCAGGCTCCCCTGTCCCTGGGATTCTCCAGGCAAGAGTACTGGAGTGGGTTGCCATTTCCTTCTTCGATTCTGAACACTGGACCTGCATAAATGCCACACCCTTTCTAATTAATGTTTAGCCAACCCCCTTGCAATGGGAACACAGCATAGTCCTTTGCTCACATATTGTCTGTCTTCTTTCATACCACAGCAGTAGAATTGAATAACTGAGAAAGAAACTCCATGACCTTTAAAACTGAAAATGTTAACTGTAAGTCCTTTTAAGAACAAGTCTCCCAATCCCTGATCTAGAGGACTTTGACACTCTGATTTTGTAACACCCTTCTATACAATGAGGAACAAATAAGTCCAGACCCAGGAATGGCTCATCCATTGGTAATTTCTGTGGTAATTGAAATGATCACTTTGATAGTTGGGATAATTCTACAACCCTACTTCTCCTGTAGGATAAGACCTACCAAAGTAAGGGGACTCAAGTGGAAAACTTTGGTCCCAATCTGGTCAAAAGAGTAAATCAAAACATTATTTCTCAAGGGCAAACAGCAGTTATTATGCAAGTAATTTTCCTCAATATATCCATATCATCAACTATGAAATTTGGAAACATCTTTTAATATGAGTGGACTACTATAAATTCAAGGTGGTCACAGTCCTGATTGCAGCTGTGCTGAGGGACATATTTTCTTGGCCACAGTAGATATGTATGGTCTCAGATATATCATACCCTTGAAGTATAGTGAATGAGTTTTTTGATTTCCATCAAGGAATAGAACAAGACACAGACACATTCATATAGGAAGGGTTGATATCTAGCTCAGTTATATTTGATCAAAATGTCATCTGAAAATTCAAATCCTATGAAATTTAAGATTACTTAAGACTGGTACATGATCAGTCTTCTGAATGTTCTATATGTACTTTGAAATAATGTATTTTTTTTGCATTTGTTTAATATGCATGTACTAGCTATGTTCTATAAATGTACTAGGTCAAGTTAGTGGAGAATGTTCCTCAGTTATGTTACTTCCTTAGTGTTTTTCTACTTTTTCTATTAATACTAAGAGTGAGTATAAAAATGTCCAGCTCTCAATGGACATTATTCTATTACAACCTTCAGTTTTTACTTCTAGTATTTTTGAAGCTATGCTTTTTTATGAATACATTTGAAACTATTACAATTATTTGATGAATTGACTCTTTCATTACTATGAAATATTATTCTATTAACATTAATACTTTTTGCCCTGAAGTCTAAGTTTTCTAATATTAACAAAACTTAAGCTTTTTCATGGTTAAGATTTCTATGATATTTTTCCTATCATTTTACTTTGACTTTTCTGTCTTTTCATAAGCAATGTATAGCTGAGACTTCCTTTTACTAAGATTTATTTATGTATTTATGGTTGTTCTGGGTCTTCATTGCTGCACATGGATTTTCTCTAGTTGCAGCAAGCAAGGCCCGCTCCCCAACCATGATATGCATGTTTCTCATTTACCATGGTCTCTCCTGTTGCAGAACACAGGCTCTAAGCACACTGGCTTCAGTAGTTGCAGTGCATGAGCTCAGTAGTTGTGGCTCCAGTGCTCCAGAGCACCGACTCAGCACTGGGTGCACAGGCCAACTGGCATGTGGGATCTTCCCACATCAGAGATCGAACTTGTGTTTCTTGCATTGGTAGGTGGACTCCTCCCCACTGAGCCACCAGGGAAACCAGAGATTTTCTTTTTCATTCTGCATGATAATCTCATGCCTTTAACTCATGTTCAGCCTTTAGTATTTACTAAGATTAATGATACTTCCATTTTATTTACACTGGGCATATATGTATGCATACATATGTATAAATATTGATGTAGCTATATGTATCTTAAGTTTATTTCTAGTGGTTGTTTCAGAATTTGTGACATGCATCTTAAAATATCATTAACTACCTTTATGTAATGTTATGCCACTTCACATATGATGAACAGCTTTACAATATATTTCTATTTCTCCCCTTTGTACTTTGCATCATTACTGTTGCATATGTCACCTCTGTATAAGTTATAAACTCCTCATAATGCACTATTAAACATTTTTGTTTTAAAAAACAAGTTCTTAAGAAAACATTTAAAAAAATTAAAAGTCTTTTCTATTTATACACTTATTTACCATTTCTAGCTCTGGTCCCATCACTTCATGGGAAATAGACGGGGAAACAGTGGAAACAGTGTCAGACTTTATTTTTGGGGGCTCCAAAATCACTGCAGATGGTGATTGCAGCCATGAAATTAAAAGATGCTTACTCCTTGGAAGAAAAGTTATGACCAACCTAGATAGCATATTCAAAAGCAGAGACATTACTTTGCCGACTAATGTCCGTCTAGTCAAGGCTATGGTTTTTCCTGTGGTCATGTATGGATGTGAGAGTTGGACTGTGAAGAAGGCTGAGCGCCGAAGAATTGATGCTTTTGAACTGTGGTGTTGGAGAAGACTCTTGAGAGTCCCTTGGACTGCAAGGAGATCCAACCAGTCCATTCTGAAGGAGATCAGCCCTGGGATTTCTTTGGAAGGAATGATGCTAAAGCTGAAACTCCAGCACTTTGGCCACTTCATTTGAAGAGTTGACTCATTGGAAAAGACTCTGATGCTGGAAGGGGTTTGGGGCAGGAGGAGAAGGGGAGGACAGAGGATGAGATGGCTGGATGGCATCACGGACTCGATGGACGTGAGTCTGAGTGAAGTCCAGAAGCTGGTGATGGACAGGGAGGCCTGGCGTGCTGCGAGTCATGGGGTCGCAAAGAGTCAGACACGACTGAGTGGCTGAACTGAACTGAGTTCTGCTTTGAATAATCATGTTTGTTTGTTTGTTTATTTTCACCAGAAGAATGTTAAGATTAATCTCCTAGAGAAATTTTCTTAGCAATGAATTTTTGTTTTTAATTGTTAAAAAGATATGTTTGTTGGAAATATAACTTGACATCAAGGGTTTGTTTTGCTGTGTTTTCTCTCCTTCCTGCACTTCAAGGATTTTGGTGAGCTCTCTTTTGCTTTAAACACTAGCTGTTTTTCTGTAGATTGTTGTACATGATAAAAATGAAATCCTATCTTATAATGGACTCTGTACTTGAGGGCCTATTAAAGGAAGAATAGCAAAAAATACAAATAATAATGGGAAAATGGAGATCTTCTATATATATAGGAAACAATGGCACCCCACTCCAGTTCTCTTGCCTGGAAAATCCCATGGATGGAGGAGCCTGGTAGGCTGCAGTCCATGGGGTCAGACACAACTGAGCGACTTCACTTTCACTTTTCACTTTCATGCATTGGAGAAGGAAATGGCAACCCACTCCAATATTCTTGCCTGGAGAATCCCAGGGATGGGGGAGCCTGGTGGGCTGCCATCCATGTGGTCGCACAGAGTCGGACACTACTGAAGCAACTTAGCATAGCATAATGAGCTTGAAAATTAAGGAAACATTCCCCTTAACATCTTTGGTGGTATGATTCTACAAATTCATCCATAAATCAGTTACTTTAGAAGAAGACATATTCCTTTCAGAGAGCAAAAAAGCTTAGTTTTGTTCTCTTTTTTTTAGTACTAAAAATTCTGCTATTTTTGGAATGTCTGTCTTGTCACTAGCAGTTGATTTGACTCAAATAAGAAGTCAAGTTATTTAAAACTACATCCAGTTACCTATAATAATAAGTTATGTAACACCTGATAATAAGTTGGTGACATTACTCTCAAAGTCATCTTGTATTGAAATATAGCAAAAAAATAAATAAACAAATACACATTAACTTGCTAAAAAATTAAGTCTGATATAAAACCTGAGGTGCATAGTAGCAGAATAGATTATACTTTCTTATAAAGTTAATATCCATCTACCAAACATTCAGAAATCCCACTTCTAGGCAGATCTGAAAGAAAACAGAAAATGTGTTTGTACAAATGTCTATACACAGACGTTAATAGAAGTTTTATTCATAACCACCCAAAACAAGCAAACAAACAGAAATCTATCCATCCGATGGGAAAATGTAGACAATGTATGATATATAATGGCATACAAGAATAATGAAACAGAATTACCAAGTTGAAAATCTATTGTACTTATTGAAATAGATTAAATTCAAATGGCTATATTCAGTATGATTCAATTTGCATGAAACTTTAGAAATAGCAAAACTATGTGGACAGTGAATGGGCTTTAAGAATTGTATATGAGAGACAAGTTTGACCACAAAATGGCCTGAGAGAATTTTTTAGGATGATGGAATTGTTTTATGTCCTGATTGCGGTGATGGTTTCTTAACTCTATGCATTCGTCTTTCATAGAACTGTATAACTTAAAGAGGTGAATTTGACTGTGTGCATATCTCAAAACTTAAGAAAACATAATTCAGTAACCCAAGCAGAACTTAGAAAATTTTCTATTGCATAGTAAGCATATAGAAAATGCTAGCTGTTATTGTTACTATCATCACCACTGTCTTTATTACTGCAAAGACAAAAATATTTTCAGCAAATGAATAACTATAATGTAAGATATACTATAACACAGGATAAATTTCATAATATATGATACATAATTATATTATAATATATAATATAGGAAAAAAATTGTAATATAGGATAAAAAGGTGATATGATTTCACTCAAATTCATTATTAAATATTGAAAGTCAAGTAAATAATTCTATAAAAGTTCGAGTAAACTAAACAGTAAATTTGCATTAGAAATGAGTCAAGCATTATACATTTTGCTTTTACAACATTCTATCAAAATTTCTAAAATAGATTAAGTGTCTATGTATGTATTTGATCTTGTTATATTTACTGATTATTTACCATGCATCAGTTTTTTTTTTTTTTTTTGGCTATACATTGGGAATCTATTGGTTAGAAGATCACTAATAATCTTTATCCTTACATAATCTAGTGCACTGCATAATCAAATCATGTAATAATACTAAAGTCAAAACACTTAGGAAATATATCAAGCTAAAGACTGAATAGGGAAATATTTGTATAATCTTCAAAGAAGAATGTTTCTGTGCCACATGGTTGGTGGAAATCAAGTCAAATAGAGCAATTGATGATGATGTATGTATGTAGACTATTATGTAAAGTTAACATTAGGAAAAAAAACTAACAAAGGAACATTTAATGGGAAGTTGTGATATAAAATTATAATGAAGGATGGTCTAGCTACTATTGCTGCCTAACAAACTATCTCAAAACTTGTTGTGCAAATACACACACACTATTTTAGTAGTGTTGTAGACTGGGGTTCAGGTTGGCATTATCTTAGCTCCACAATTTTTTAGGGCTACACCTGGAAAGACTTGCTAACTGGAGGCTGAAATCATCTAGTGGTGTCTTTACTACTTTTTGCCTGAGACAGACGTGAGTCAAGTTGTTGACTGTGTGTGTGTTAGTCGCTCAGTCATGTCCGACTCTTTGCCCATGGACTGTAGCCTGCCAGACTCCTCTGTCCATTGGCTTTTCCAGGCAAGAATACTGGAGTGGGTTGCCATTTCCTCCTCCAGTGGATCTTCCCAACCAAGAAATTGAACCCAGGTCTCCTGCATTTCAGGCAGATTCTTTACTCTCTGAGCCACTGGGGAAGCCTGGTGATTAGACACATATCAAGGTGATTAGACATATCCTCTTTATGTATAATGTATAAGAAGTCACATTTGGACTTCTCAGCATGGTGATGAGAGTCAAATATCACAGGAGACCAAGGTCAAAAGGTCATTTTTATAATCAACTCAGGAATTTTATGGCATTACGGCATCATTTCAGCCATATTCTACTGGTTGAAATAGTCATAAAGGTCTACACAATTGCAGGACAGAGGGTGAACAAGGCACATTTTACATCATGACATACAATGGAAGGAATATCAAAGACACAATAAGAAGAGTATGAAGGATGAGCTGTTTTGGAAAATGCAACCTTCTACAAAAGGTGAAAGTTTGCCATAGAATTACACAAATATTGGTATAATTAATGATTTGGCAATTGCTCACTTGGAAATATAGCAACTGGCACCAGAATTAGTGAGCACCACATATTCGGCCTTAAATATTTATCAATAGATTCTCAGTGCAATTAAGAATCTGTTAAATTATTTCTATTCTATAGGCCAGTTTTCTATTGATATTTATATTCTAGAAGCAAGACTCATTATTTATAGCTATCCAGAAATGCACTATTTGGCAGAAATGTATTCACAACATTTATCAAATGTTTATTATGTCCTCAGCACTAGTAATACTTCATGTTTTCCATATAAAACTATAATATTAAATACTTTGCCAATTCTGAGTATTTTTTTCCTTGTAATGTCATGTATTTTACTGCTACAGAAGAGTTTTTTTTTTTTTTTTCTCAGCCTACAAATGTTGGTTGGATATTTGTCAATTTGATTACTACTAAGGAAGTTCAACTGAACTAATATGCCTTTTGGGGAATGGGCTGAAATGAGGAACTCAATGTATTTCTTACTATTATTGTTTCCCTGACAACGTCATTCTATGAGATTGAATTTAAAATCACAGATTATCAGTTTATAATAACCAATAAATGTAACCTACACAAATCGGAAGTTAGAAAGTTTGCACAAAAGAATTACATATCTCCAAGTGCAATATCCTCTGATGTGAAGACATTCTCTTTGCCAACACAGTCAAAATTCAACTAATCATGACAAAAACATAAGAATGCCAAAAGTTTTTTCTCCAGTATCCTCTCCTGTAGCCAGTCTCTTCCCTCTTTGAAAATCATAAGTAGTAAGAATGCTTGTTACTCACCAAATCTGTTTTATATTCCAGAATGACAGAATAGAAAAATATAAGTAGCTCTGACTGATAGAATGCAGATGAAAATAATGTAAGTCATTTTTTTAAAGGACTTTCTTCTCTTGTTCAATGTTCAGATGCAGGGATCAGCAGATGACTTTAAGACTTCAGACTACTTTGAAATATTTTTTATCAATGCAGAGTACTAGGTAGAAAGAACTTTGACCCCTGAATTGCCACTGGGAAGAGCTTTACAGAGGTTTTTCAATGACTATCTACATTGAACTTGCTGGAGCAAGGATAAATTTTATCCTCTGTTGAAATCTGAGAGGTTGTGTTTTACATCAGTTAACCTATCTAGTCAATACTGCTAGTACTGTGGGACTGATAGACGTGAGGTTTGAGGTTTGTTATCCATAGTTTCAACACAAGTAGCTCAAGAACAACATTGTTAATTATATGTGAGGAAGGGTATGAAGATTTAAAAATAAATAAATAAAATGGTTGTGCAGTATACCCAGTTTTTGTACCCATAAGATCCTCTCAGGACCACCAGCTCATCCACACAACTTTCTCCAGAGCTTGAGCCTGTTTCCTATGGAAGAGTCATATCTCGTGGATGGCCGTATCTAGATACTTTCATTGTTCTATCACCTCTGGGGATTGGGGCAACTCTGATGCTCTGCACTGACCAATGACGAAGGACTGTTTTACCATTACACTGGCTAGACTGGACCTGGGGGGTTTCTGACTTTTCTGGCTGCCCAGAAGAGACAAATTACACAGCTCAGAGGAAGGAGACAGGCAATGCTTCATAGGGCACACCGTGACCCATGTAAAAGAGGATGTAGGATTTTCTTGTCAATAAGACCTTAGATATGCAAATATGAAGAAGAGTTCACACGAATCAAGCAAATGATTCCCTATAAAACACCCACATTTTCTTGCATGTAAATAGGTTAAGTTGAAGATATGATGCTAACACACAAAATTTCTCAGTAAATAAAGGCTGATTTTCTGGTAAATAAATACTTTGACACTTAAGATGATGTAAAAAGTTTTAAACTGAAGAGGGCAGGTGCAGTCTTATACCTCTGGTAAATATTTGGCTTCTGTGCTTTTAAATGACCATTATAACTTCACAACCACTTTTGATTTAACTATGGAAGTTTTAAGAAACAAATCATTGCCTAGGGAAGTCATAATTACAGAGAAGCTATTGCATGTTAGGCAGATATATAGAACATTAATTGTGTGTGTGTGTTTGTGTCTGTGTAGGACAAAAGTAAAGCATTCTGGCTTGTGCAAATAAAATACAGCTGACTGATGATCAGGGTAGTCATGTATGTGTTCTTCCTACATCAACCTCACTAGAATTTTGGCTTATACCTATTCACAAAAATGTGCACCAACCTCAGATTAAACTATCTGTTTAGAAGTTTGCTTTCCCTTTGGGACTGATCATAAGCACTTAAAGTTAGAAAATGTTATTTATAAATATATATTTTTCAAGTATTAACATTATATGAAGTATCTGATAATTAGTAGAGGGTCAATAAAGATGAATTAAGCTAATTTAAGAAGAAAGATAAACATCTGAGGCTGATAATAAGTAACTGAAAAAGGAAGTATTATGGGAGGTATCCTAAGGAATTGACATTTTCATTAATTCTTCAACATTAAAAATAAAAATCTTGCACTGTCACAAATCTTTCAGAAAAATTGTGCAAGATATCATACATTTAGAAATATCATATAATGATTCCAGGAAATAATTGTTACTTGTTTAATGGTTTTCATCAGTATAACATAAACTTTCATAGAACAGGATCACTTGAGGATAAGAATATTGGATTGCTGCAGAGCCATAAATTACAAATTTCCAACCAGTTGACAGATTCAGCATAAAAAGAGGAAAATGCAACTCAAAAGTTTGAAATGTAAATACGTTGCCCAAAACCCTTTAAAAATCAGTTTGCATGATACTTTCAAAGCCATTTTCCAAAAAAAAAAAAATGTTTAAGTAAACAGTATTGCTTGCACTTTGAAGCTAGTTCCTGAGAACGAGGAGTCTCATTTGTCTTATTCACCATGAAAATAAAAAATAAGATCTATTTCACATTATTGCTTAACATTATCCCAGGTCTGCAGTTATGCTGTATCTACTGTGTCATTCTAAACTTTTCCATATAAATCTGCTACCATAGGAGACCTCTTTCTTCTGTTAAGACCATTCTAACTGATAATCAGGCCATTATAGAAGAACTTATTTCTCATAACCATATTAATGGGATTTAGTAAGCAAGTCAAGACGATAGCAGGGGGTCAAAAGAATTAGAATTTTTATAGCTGTGATATAATCAATGAGGCTCTATGAACTGCTGAGTGTGATATTATTTTGGAAATATTTTGCCCTGTGCTTGTTATTGAGTAATTTTATAATCTGGTTCTGGGAAAAATCCCCCCACTATGTACTAATTTCACTCCTTTATTGTTGCAAGATTTAGTTATAGAGCCTTTATTTGTTTTTTCTTTACAGAACCACATGCTAGCAGACTTGTGTGTTTGGTGAGGGGAGAAGAATTACAAACTGGACACAAAAGAACTTGCAGTCTCATAGAGGAGATGACACAGAAGTCCAATTACAAAGGCATTGTAGGAAGTTCTCAGAGCACTTAGATCACTTAAGGCTCACATTTCTCTCATCCCTCTGTATACTTGTCTCTTTATTTCTTAGTTCAAAATTCTATCACCAGGATAGTGTCATAAGTGTCATAAGTAAGTTTCAGACATGTACATCACATTTCCACTATACCTTTCTCTCTTTCAAATCAATCTCTGTATTAATCTCTGCCCACTTGAACACTTTCTCAATCTCCCTTGAATTTAAATATCATTTAATCTCTTAACTTTACCATTACCCAATTGACCTTTACCCAACTGTACCCTTTCTCTATGTTTTACATTTACCAAACTTAGATTTCACAATGCAATCTCTCAATTAATTTTGTAGTAACACTCAATCTCTGAATTTTCCCATTTCTACAAGTCTTGCAAAACCTTTATCAGTTCAGAACCAAATAATCATTCTCACTTTGTTTGCACATGTAAAGCTAAACATTGCATGTTGGTACCAGTATGAGGTAACCAACTTTGACCTTGATAAAGTTCAGAGAGGCTGACAGTAAAAATGAAAGTGTTAGTCACTCAGTAGTGTCCTTCCCTTTGTGACCTCATGGACTGTATGGACTGTAGCCTGTTGGGCGCCTCTGTCCATGGAAATTTCCAGGCAAGAATACTGAAGTGGATTGACTTTTCCTTCTCCAGGGGATCTTCCCAACCCAGGGATAGAACCCAGATCTCCTGCACTGTAGGCAGATTCTTTTCCATTTGAGCCACCAGGGAAGTCCCAAGGCTGACAGTACTTCACTGTTTTTCTGCTTGGAAGCCAAGTACCCCCTCAAGTTTATCTTGTTATCCAAAAATATCACTCTCCTGTGAATTGACTTCCTCTTTCTTTTTCTCATTCCACTGTATGTTGACCACATCTATCTAGTTATCAAAACCAGAAATCTAGGTGACACCTAAGACTGCCTTGTCCTTTACTTGACAATTCCAACTAATTATGTGTGCTCAGCTGATTCAGTCATATCAGACTCTTTGTGACACTATGGACTGTAGCCACCAGGCTCCTCTGTTCATGGGATTTCTCAGGCAAGAATACTGGAGTGGATTGCCATGCCTTCCACCAGGGGACCTTCCTGACCCAGGGAGCAAACTGGAATCTCATGTCTCCTGCATTGGCAGGCAGATTTTTTACACTGTTCAAGCTGGTTTTAGAAAAGGCAGAGGAACCAGAGATCAAATTGACAACATCCGCTGTATCATCAAAAAAGCGAGAGAGTTCCAGAAAAACATCTACTTCTGCTTTATTGACTATGCCAAAGCCTTTGACTGTGTGGATCACAATAAACTGTGGAACATTCTTCAAGAGATGGGAATACCAGACCACCTGACCTGCCTCTTGAGAAATCTGTATGCAGATCAGGAAGCAACAGTTAGAATTGGACACGAAACAACAGACTGTTTCCAAATAGGAAAAGGAGTACGTCAAGGCTGTATATTGTCACCCTGCTTATTTAACTGATATGCAGAGTACAACATGAGAAACGCTGGACTGGAAGAAACACAAGCTGGAATCAAGATTGCCGGGAGAAATATCAATAACCTCAGATATGCAGATGACACCACCCTTATGGCAGAAAGTGAAGAGGAACTAAAAAGCCTCTGATGAAAGTGAAAGAGGAAAGCAAAAAAGTTGGCTTCAAGCTCAACATTCAGAAAATGAAGATCATGGCATCCGGCACCATCACTTCATAGGAAATAGATGGGGAAACAGTGGAAACAGCGTCAGACTTTATTTTTTGGGGCTCCAAAATCACTGCAGATGGTGACTGTAGCCATGAAATTAAAAGACGCTTACTCCTTGGAAGAAAGGTTATGACCAACCTATATAGCATATTCAAAAGCAGAGACATTACTTTGCCGACTAATGTCCGTCTACTCAAGGCTATGGTTTTTCCTGTGGTCATGTATGGATGTGAGAGTTGGACTGTGAAGAAGGCTGAGTGCCAAAGAATTGATGCTTTTGAACTGTGGTGTTGGAGAAGACTCTTGAGAGTCCCTTGGACTGCAAGGAGATCCAACCAGTCCATTCTGAAGGAGATCAGCCCTGGGATTTCTCTGGGAGGAATGATGCTAAAGCTGAAACTCCAGTACTTTGGCCACCTCATGTGAAGAGTTGACTCATTGGAAAAGACTCTGATGCTGGGAGGGATTGGGGGCAGGAGGAGAAGGGGACGACCGAGGATGAGATGGATGGATGGCATCACTGACTCGAGGGATGTGAGTCTAAGTGAACTCTGGGAGATGGTGATGGACAGGGAGGCCTGGCGTGCTGTGGTTCATGGGGTCACAGCGAGTCAGACACGACTGAGTGACTGAACTGAACTAAACTGAATTTGTTTCTCTTCATGACATAACCCTAACTTGCCCTTTCCACCTTCCCTTTATACTCTGTTAACTCTGGATTTGCTTTCTGTATCTGTGAGTCTGTTTCTTGCGATTCAATAATTATTTTAAAATTAATATTTATAATGAAGAACTAGTTTTTTTTTTTAATTTATCATGGAAGAATGCTTTGAAGATATGTAATAATATTGTTAGAAAACAAAGTATGGATATACACATTCATTCTTAGAGTCAGGAAAATATTCAAGCTTTATAAATATAATTGGAAAAAATGTAGTATGTAAAAAAAGAAAACAATTTCAAATGCAACATGCAATGATTATTAAAGGAATGGGTATAGACCATTAATATAGAGAATTGTTATTATATTCTTTATCTCTCTACAATCCCAAACCCGAGAAAATTTAGAATTGAAATGTGGTTTCATATAATAAACACCAACATATGCATTAAAAATACTTTGCATGTAAGTATTTAAAGATACTTCTAAATACTTATATAAATAAATGATAAATTCAAATATTTTGTTTCTTCCTTGTTAACATTTCTAAGCTTTCTGACAACCATGCATGACATAAAGGCTGTCTGTGCTATTTCTAGATTTTATTTTAATTGCACCCATTGTATAGAAATGCTTCCCAGGTGGCACAGTGGTAAAGAATCTGCCTACCAGTTCAGGAGACCCAAGAGATGCAAGTTCAATCCATGTGTTGGAAGATCTTCTGGAGTAGGATATGGAAACTCACTCCGGTATTCTTGCCTGGAAAATTATATGGACAAGGGAGCCTGGTGGGGTATAGCCCATGGAGTTGCAAAGAGTTGGACATGACTGAGCATGCATGCAACCCAACTGTACAGAAACCAATCTCATAAATGTAAAGAAGAATGGGACAAAAGCCTTTAAACTATGCTCAGCAAGCTCAACTTAGTTTTAACTTGCACCCAGAAATAAAGCAAGTGATAGGATGTTTTCAAAACTCACCTGCAATAGATCATCAGTATCTGGTTCTATCAATTTATACTTCTATTATGTTTGGAGCCTTTGGTAGGTTATACAGAAGCACTTCTAATGGTTTCTACTTGGCCTTTCCCAACATAATGATAATAGCCCTTGTTGAACAGGTCAAAGGGCAAATGTGGGGACTGCGGAAACTATGAAGTGTGTCTATTTCAAGTATGTATTTGGGAACTTGGAAAATAAAAGAATGGGTTTGGGATCCACTTAACTCACTGTGAGGAGGACTTGAGCAAAATTCCATTGATCATGTTACTTCTGTACACCCCTACTCTGGGGGATGATGGTGACAGTTTGGGTCTCCTGAAATTAGTGTCAGTTTAAAGACAGAAGTCCCTTAGGTATCTGATGACTTGCTTTCCCAATGTATTTGTTTTACTCTGGGAAAAGGCCATAGGTCTTTTGAGGAAAGTCTAGGAGGATGATACATAGCATAAATCTACAGTACTTTAAAGTAAATCTTCCTCAAAGAGACCTGAACGCTTCTTCATTCAGGAGTTCTGAGTTTATGCATTGGCTCAACTCTAGAATTTGATTGAAAGATTTTGACTCCATTTTATGATTCAAATTCATTTGACCTAGAACTTTCTGTTTATACAGAACAAGTAAGAATGTAATAGGCTTCCTATTTATGTCACTTCTAGAAACCCATGATTAACCAGCAAATGCCTTAAATCTGCATGAGTCAGACTATTTTGATTGCTGCTTTGACTCTGCTGTACATTATGCTAGCCACACCCACCTGGCCTTTTGGGATGGAAAGCTGCCATTTCACCCCTGTCACCTCTGGATCCAATTACTTTCATTGCTTTTATTTTCCCAGTTCATGCCTGCAGTTCCTACTGTAAGGCCTGAACTATAAGAAAGAGTAGATATGGAGATTTTCAAGGATGTTGGGGCTCCCCTCATAAATTTATTTCTCAAAATATTGGTGAAAGGAGTGAGTAGGTATTAACCTACGAATCTATTCTAACAGTCTAATTGGCCTAAACCTTTCAATCCTTTCCTGTCCATGAAACCAAAGTAGATGGGGAATTTCCAGCTCACTAAGGTGGGTCATCTTTTTGGTCCATGTTTCAGCCAACCAATCAAACTGTTAGAGCCTTGCATAACCTGTCAAACTGCAACATTAAAGGCAGAATCTCTGCCTAGAGGGTCCATATCAATAAATTTTGCCTGATCCAGGTTTATCTAACACACTTAGTGTCCATTCCCATACACATTTCATGGACTTCTGCTTGTATAACTGAGAAAATTCAAGGTATGTTTTTGAAGTGTAGCACAAACTCCTCCTGGGTCACACTTTTAACCTCATCTTCAGGGGCCTCTTGGGAACTAAGCCTAGATGGCAGAGTGATAAAGAATCCACCTGCCAGTGCAGGATACACAAGAGACACAAACTCAATCTCTGGCTTGGGAAGATGCCCTAGAGTAGGAAACGGCAACCCACTCCAGTATTCTTGCCTGGAAAACCCCATGAACAGAGGAGCCTCTAGCAGGCTATACTCCCTGGAGTCACAAAGAGTTAGACAGGGCTGTGCACACACACACAGACACACAGGTACTGAAGCAAAGAAGGGTGGTGGAGTGGGTCCTGGAGGAGAATCAGCATTGTCTTACAAAACAGCTGCCTCAGGGGAGGCCATGGCTATTTCCTCAATGTAGGGATAATCCCTTCCTATCTAAGTGGAAAGCCCACTACCACTGAGTGTGAAGATGGTCCTCCCACTGGGGGTTTTGTTGTTATTCAGTTGCTAACTGTGTCCCATTCTTTGCGGCCCCATGGACTGCAGCATGCCAGGCTTCCCTGTCTTTTGCCATCTCTCACAGCTTGCTCAAACTAATGTTCTTGTTCACGGCCATCCAACCATCTCATCCTCTGTCATCTCCTTCTCCTCCTGCCTTCAATATTTCCCACGTTGCCACTTGGGGTGGGGAGGCCGATTCCACTGGAGGTTAAGAGACCTCTGTAACTGGCAAAATGGCTAATCAAAATTTAGAAGCCCAATATCCCCACTTCACCTGGGTCTTCCCACAAGCCCCCTTCCCAATTTACAGAATCCTATTCTTTCCTTATCAAGGTCCTCACTTTAACAATAGACAACCTGTAGGGTTGAGAGTTCAATTTGTAATTCCTCCAATTGAAGGATGAAGTTCTACATCTATTTTTCCAGCAATTTAAGCCCTGTGATTACAGGAGATAAGGGTCTCCTTGAGGACACACAAAGAAGCTCTTAGATAATTTATTGCAGCACTTCAGCTGGGGATTCGTTCCCCTGAGTTTATGTTTTCCTTTCATCACTCTGTCCAGTAACAGTCGTTGTTGTTGTTCAGTCGCCAAGTCATATCTGACTCTTCTGCGACCCCATGAACTGTAGCCCACCTCTGTTCATGAAATTTACCAGGCAAGAATACTGGAGTGAGTTGCTATTTCCTTCTCCAGGGGATAGTCCCAATCCAGAGATCGAATCCATGTCTTCTGCTTGGTAGGTGGATTCTTTACCACCAAGCCACCAAGGAAGCCCTGAACATAAAGTACTTATATTTTAACATTACTTAGCACAGTTATTTTTTGTTTTTTGTTTTTGTTTTTGTTTTTTTACCAAGCCCATCAAAATTTTTGTGCCTAATAGAGTAACAGTAGGAGGAACTAATCCTTTTCTTCATATTCCTTCAGCTCAGTTCAGTTCAGTTCAGTCGTTCAGTTGTGTCCGACTCTTTGAAACCCCATGGACTGCAGCACTAAAGGCTTCCTTGTCCATCACCAACTCTTGGAGTTTACTCAAACTCAAACATCACGTCAATGATGCTGTCCAACCATCTCATCCTCTGTCATCCCCTTCTCCTCCTGCCCTCAATCTTTCCCAGCATCAGGGTCTTTTCCAATGAGTCAGTTCTTTCCATCAGGTGGCCAAAGTATTGGAGTTTCAGCATCAGTGCTTCCAATGAATATTCAGGATTGATTTCCTTTAGGATAGACTGGTTGGAATCCTGGCAGATTCCATAGTTTTCCAGAACTGTTCTTTAGTTTTAGTTCATATTCCTTAGTTTTCCTAAAAAGTTCCAAAGTATCAGACAGAGAGTAACTTAGCTGTGTGCTTCTGATGAGTGACTGTTGATTAGAAATATACAATGCAGTATTCTGTGTATCCCTTTAAATAGTTCACATCATGCAATATCAGTGTTCTCTTTACTACTGGATATAAAGGTGTTAGCATCTTTAAATCAAATTAGATTACAGGGTCAATTCTAGAAACTTTATAACAAAGAATGAGTTTCAGAAAACTCATTCTTAACATTCTGACCCTCTAAAGCCACTTAGGAACCAAAATCTTTGCCAGAGAAAAAGAACAAGTAGAATACATATAGATATTTAAAAGAACGGCTGCAGTGAAGTATTGCCTGATACAATTATGGATGCTGAGAAGTCCCACAATCTCAACCTGTGAGCTAGAGGCCCAGGAAAGCTGATGGTGTTGTTTTAGTCCAAACTCTAAGGCTGGAGAATCAAGGGAACAGATGTCAAAGTCCTGGTCAGTCCAAGTCCAAACAAACACCCAAGAACCAAGAGTGCTGATGTCAAAGGCTAGGAGCAAATGGGTGGTCCAATTCAACTAGAGAGAGTGAAATCATGTCTCCTCTGCCTTTGGTTCTATTCAGACCTTCAGTGGATTAGATGTTACCAACCCACATCTGTAACGGAGATCTTCTTTACTCAGTTTCTGGATTCAAACGCTGACCTTTCAGAAGCACCTTCACAGGCACTCTCATATGCCCTTAACCCAGTCAAACTGACATGTAAAAACCAGCACATCTTTCATTAAATTTTTTGATGATAACCTTTTTGCACATGTAAAATAGTAACATTAAGGTTTACTTTTTGACAATTGTTGAGCTATTAACTTCGTAACATCTGTAAAAACTGCTTTTACAAAGCTCCTAAGTTTGGTTTTTGCCCTCCAATCTTATCTGCCATTGAAAAACTTATGTCAGTTCTACTATTCCTAAGAATACTAATATCATTAAGTGTACATGAAACATCATATGAAAAAGAAATCCTCTTATTATTGTTTATTTCCAAAAAGTTGGAACCAAACTGGTTTCTTGTTTTACTGAAATACCATTTTCTTTAAGAACTTCAAATGTTTAACAAAGTTTGACTTTGTAAACAGCACGCCTCGTCATGTAACAATGTGGGTTTATAATCAGCCTCTATATTATCATTTGATAAAGAAAATAATCTCAAATTCAATTTATTAGTGTTTATTCACAAATGTTGCTATGCCATTAAGCACTATGTTTATTTAAGCTGACATTTTGTGCAGAGCAAGACTTTTTAGAAACAAAGCAATGTGCTGATCTGCATTTTGGTGCAAGCTCAGCTCCGTATCTGAGAAACTACTCCACAATGTTTTCTATCATAAATATTATGTTATCAGAACATACTCTTACACAAAGCTTAATTTCCAGACTACACCAGTACTATTGCCTGGAGAATCCCATGGACAGAGGAGCCTGGTAGGCTACAGTCAGTGGGGTGGCAGAGTCGGACACGACTGAGCGACTTCACTTACTTACTTACTTCACTTACTGGTTAACCATTCCTAGTTCTATACAGTTCAGATCTAGACATTTTACGTCAGTGAAGTAAAAAATTTCCCCCCATCAAATTGAAAATGCAATATGGTAAGATAATTGCCATGTGAGAAGTATCTGCACATTAGCCTAGTTTCAATTTTGAAAGTTTCAATTAAAAACACTCTGCTAGCTTTATTATTCTATCTAATCACTACATCCTGAATACAAAGTATCATTTGAAAATGCTATCTGATTGAACTCATACCGCAGATTCTTCCAGACAAATATCTTTTTTTTCCCAAATATTTTTAATGCCGTATTTCACTAAAGAGTCAGCAATTGTGTATATGTTTTATTTAGTCTCAGCAACTCAAAATGTTACTTTACAGGAAGCCCACATAGCACCAATATTTATATGTGAAATGATAAACATCTGTTTCTGTCAGTTCTTTAATGTGATAGTCTTTTTTACAAAGAACTCTTGGTTTTGAACATATTTATTTACATGTTTTATGTAAATATCACTTACATTTTGTTGGTTTGATCCCTTAATTATCCCATATATCTCCATAAATAATGCACTGTGGTTTTAGTACATTATCATCAATTATGGTTTAAGAGAATGATTGCAATATGCTAAGAATTTCATTTCTGAGTAAATAAGGATGAACTCTTGGGTTTCAGCTCTTTATAATGAGTTCCATCAACATCACTTGGCCTATGTTCCTGTAGCATTCACAGAATATATATTGCCTCTTTACCAGCCCAGTGCAGTAAATTCTCCCTATGTAAATTAGCTTTAAAAATAATGAAATTGAATTTCCTTATGATTACTAATATTGTTAAACTATAATTTGAAAAGAGTATATCAGTAAAAATATACAGACTTATAACACCAACAAATTATAAAAATATACATGCTTGCAACAAATTATAAAAATATATAAAAGCTTACATTATCTCAAAATGCTACACAACTTAAGGCACAAACTAATATTAAAATGTCACATGTTGCATATTAGAAACTTGGGTGGCCTGAAAAGTGAAAGTGAAGTCGCTCAGTCGTGTCCAACTCTTTGTGATCCCATGGACTGTAGCCTAGCAGGTTCCTCCCTCCATGGGATTCTCCTGGCAAGAGTACTAGAGTGGGTTGCCATTTCCTTCTCCAGAGGATCTTCCCAACCCAGGGATCCAACCAAGGTCTCCTGCATTCCAGGTAGACACTTTAACCTCTGAGCCGGCCTGGCCATGTCCAATTGTGGCAAATATTTTTTTTTAATACTTATCCCTATCTCAATGCTTATCCCTGTCTTTATGTTTATCCTTATTTCAAGGCTTATACTTATCTTGCTCCAAACTAGTAACAGAGCTCTCCACTGGCTCTAGTTCACAGGGTTCACACTTTGAGTGCCCAAGTCTAAAAGGCAAAAGAAGATAAAATAATAATAATGATGCCAATGTATTATAGATACAGATTATGACATGGCTATAAAGGAAACTATAGCATGATATGAGCAAAGAAAATAATGCTATTTACATCAAAGAATGAGGAAAGTCCTTTTTTTTATTTTTATTTTTTACTTTATTTTACTTTACAATACTGTGTTGGTTTTGCCATACATTGACATGAATCCACCATGGGTGTTCATGCGATCCCAAACATGAACTCGCCTCCCACCTCCCTCCCCACAACATCGCTCTGAGTCATCCCCATGCACCAGCCCCAAGCATGCTGTATCCTGCATCAGACATAGACTGGTGATTTGATTCTTACATGATAGTATACATGTTTCAATGCCATTCTCCCAAATCATCCCACCCTCTCCCTCTCCCTCTCCCTCTGAGTCCCAAAGTCCGCTATACACATCTATGTCTTTTTTGCTGTCTTGCATACAGGGTCATCATTGCCATCTTTCTAAATTCCATATATATGTGTTAGTCCTTTCAAGAAGGATGAATGAAAGAGGGAAGACTTCTAGGTACAAAATGAGAAATAATCAAATTGCATAGAATCTGGGAACTGAAAAGAGGGCAGAGTGGCCGTGGGTTGTGAGACTGCAGTAAGTCCTAGGAAATAAGCAAGAAAAAAAAAAAAAAAAAAAAGAAGGAAAGCCAGAGCCTGCAGGCACTGTAACCTGGGTAAATAAGTTTGAATTTTTCCCAAAAGCTATAAAATATCATCAAAAAGGAACAAGATAGATAGTTTGTGATTATGGGGCATGATATTATAATATATATATATATATATTATATATATACAGATCTGCAGAACCTGGGACAAACTGGAAACACCTTTGTTAGAAGAAACCTGGAATCCAATATTAGTCTGGGTAGAAAGGGTAAGATTGAGAAAGAGGTCAAAGATGAAGCATTTTCATCTTTAGTAATTTGCTTGGTGCATATGTGTTTTCATTTGTCTTTGTAGCATATTGTAGGAACTCAATAAATATCTTTTAATGAATTAATAAATTTATTCCACATGCTGTCCAAAAAGTGTGACTTTATATCTTAATATAATATAGAATCAAATATAGAATTTCCTGATAGAAGTATTAATATCAATGCTATCAATAGTTCATAGTGTTCCTGAGAAAGGATAAAAGTAATTGCATTGAAAAAATTATAAACCCGTGTTCTGAAGGTGATGCTCATCCTCAGGTCACTTTTAAGAATTACTCACAAATGTGATAGCATCATTGTTGATACTTAAAAACTGAACCAGCTTTTCTTAGATATTTATAGGATGACTTTATAGGTAAAATATAGGAGTAAATATTTGTGCTAGAGTGTTTCATTGAAGAGTTATTCATTCCTCCTTTCCTGTAAGGGAATTGCATGCTGCTATTCATTTGGTTAAAGATATTTCCAGAAGAAAATATTCTAGGGTTCCTTATTTATTTTCATTTTATTCAAATTCCATATTCCAGATTTTTCCTGACATTTCCATTTAGTTTAATAAATATTTGTTGGGTGCTTGGGCACTATTCCAAAAACTGAGGGGAGGAAAATTCTGAACAGCATGATTTCATATCATCAAGAAACTTGAAGTCTAATTGGAAAGATAAAATAGATACAAAATTAGCAAATAAATAAGCCAGCTTATGTGAGCAGTAGTTGTGGAAGAGTTACATGTCCATATTCAGCAGAAAAGTGAAAGAATGTTGCAAAATCTTGTCCATTTTTTTTTAATTAACATAAGGAAAAGTCTTATTGAGATAAAATTCACATAAAGTTTACCCTTTTAAGATTTAGAATTCAATGGCTTTTAATATATTCACAGATATGTGGCTCCATTTCTACTTATAATTCCAGATCATTTTCACTGCCCCCAAAAGAAATCCCAAATGTGTCAGCAGTGAGCCTCCCTGGTGGCTCAGTGCAAAAGAGTCCACCTACCAATGCAGGAGATGTAGGTTCGATCCCTGGGTCAAATCCAGATCCCCTGGAGAAGGGATAGGCTACCCAGTCTGGTATTCTTCCCTGGAGAATACCATGGACAGAGGAGCCTTGGGGACTATAAAACATATGGTCACAAAAGAGTTGGACTCAACTTGGCCTTCCCCGGTGGCTCAGACAGTAAAGAGTCTGCCTGCAGTGTGGGAGACCAGGTTCAATAGCTGGGTCGGTAAGGTCCCCTGGAGAAGGAAATGGCAACCCACTCCAGTATCCTTGCGGGGAAAATCCCATGGACAGAGGAGCCTGGCAGGCTACAGTCCATGGGGTCCCAAAAAGTTGGGCACGACTGAGCAACTTGACTTTCATTGCTGCTGCTGCTGCTGCTGTCGCTTCAGTCATGTCCGACTCTGTGCGACCCCACAGATGGCAGCCCACCAGGCTCCCCCGTCCCTGGGATTCTCCAGGCAAGAACACTGGAGTGGGTTGCCATTTCCTTCTCCAACACATGGAAGTGAAAAGTGATTCTAATGATAAGGAAACAACAGACAACCTAAAAGTAAGTGAAAGTGAAGTCGCTCAGTCGTCTCCGACTGTCTGCGACTGCGTGGACTATAGCCTACCTTGCTCCTCTGTCCATGGGATTTCCCAGGCAAGAATACTGGAGTAGGTTGCCATTTCCTTCTCCAAAGGACTAAACAATAACAACTTATTGCCATCGAGTTCAAGGGGCTCTTTATGAAAGGACTCCCTGCTTTATTGATATTTGCCCTACAATGTGACATCCCTGGACCAATAGAATATGAATGGATATGATGTATATTACACTGGAAAAGAACATTGAAGAGGTACTAATAAATTTTGCAAGCCCATTTGTTTCTATTTCCTGTCTGGGTCTGGAATGGAAATATATGCATAAGGATTGCATGTGAATGCAAGCTACATGTAGCATGAACAAGAAATAATGTTGCTACATTGTTGTTCAGTTCAGTTCAGTTCAGTCGCTCAGTCGTGTCCGACTCTTTGCGACCCCATGAATCGCAGCACGCCAGGCCTCTCTGTCCTTCACCAACTCCCGGAGTTCACCCAAACTCACGTCCATGGAGTCAGTGATGCCATTCAGCCATCTCATCCTCTGCGGTCCCCTTCTCCTCCTGCCCCAAATCCGTCCCAGCATCATAGTATTTTCCAATGAGTCAACACTTCGCATGAGGTGGCCAAAGTACTGGAGTTTCAGCTTCAGCATCATTCCTTCCAAAGAAATCCCAAGGGCCAATCTCCTTCAGAATGGACTGGTTGGATCTCCCTGCAGTCCATGGGACGCTCAAGAGTCTTCTCCAACACCACAGTTCAAAAGCATCATTTCTTTGGCGCTCAGCTTTCTTCACTGTCCAACTCTCACATCCATACATGACTACTGGAAAAAACATAGCCTTGACTAGACGGACCTTAGTCGGCAAAGTAATGTCTCTGCTTTTGAATATGCTATCTAGGTTGGTCATAACTTTTCTTCCAAGGAGCCACCGCAATTTTATGGTTGTTAGTTTCCTTAGAAAATCAGTTAAAACCATCTCTACTGTTACAGTTTGGCTAACCGATCTTACTCTGTATGGCAAACACCCATCATCATTTGTTCATTGTTGAGTTTTCAATGTTTGGACATATAATTAGAACTCAATAAAAATATTTTAGATGACTTAATGGAACAGTGAATTGAGTGATAAGTAAAAAGATGGTCATCTTATTATTGGCATGTTTTGAAAATCAAGAAGAAATAGAAAACAAAGTCAGATGTAAAATGGGGTCACATCAAGGAAAGCCAGGAATAGGAAATTAGTCATATTATGCTGTACAAAAGATAATTATTTTAGAGTTTTAGTTATCCCTTTAGCTATCCCTTATCTTATCTACTTTGTTGTTTCCGTCTGCTAGTCCCCTACATGTCCTCCCAGTGCAAATATTTAAGGTTTCATCTTGACATTTCAAATATGCTTACCAATCACGATTTTTTGAAACACCTTCTCCCTCCTAAAAGGCCACACTCTAGTGGTTTTCTACTAACTGCCCTTTTCCAGACATTAAGTGCTTACATTACTCACATCTTCATACTCCATACTGAACTTCCTGAATGACTTTATCCATAATCACAACTTCAGTTACTTACTTACTCAGGGATAACTGACACAATTACATCTCTAATATTCACCTCTAAGTGGAGCTTTAGCCTCATATGGCCAAGCCTGTTTTTGACATCTGCAAGTAGATTTTTCCAAGACAGGGAGCAAAGTCAGAGCTATGAAGTGTTTATGAAAGTTTCCATAAAATGAGAATTCAACCCTACCCATTGAATTTAGCTATCAAAGAGTTGTTTTGGTGAAATGACAGA
Organism: Capricornis sumatraensis; assembly: GCF_032405125.1. Classification (NCBI taxonomy): domain Eukaryota; kingdom Metazoa; phylum Chordata; class Mammalia; order Artiodactyla; family Bovidae; genus Capricornis; species Capricornis sumatraensis. The sequence goes on from NC_091069.1 coordinate 115,332,301, forward strand.
GGTAAAAATCTAAGTAGAGATAAGATGAGTAATTAACAATTGATCAGGATATTGAACGAGTTAAAATGGACAAACTTGCTGAAGCTTATTACGAGATAGACAGGTTGGCAGCTTGAGGAGAAAGTGAATATGTTTAGATTCAGGTAGGTTTCACATTTCAGTGATCAGAAGCACAAAACAAGAGCTATAATATTAATGTATCTTTAAGAGGTAAGTACTATGTTAGAGGAATAAATACTATACTTTTGGCACACACTTTGGATAATTTTGTCCCCAACTTGATACAGAAGACAAGGTCTTCCAGTTTACATAAGTAAATGTTTTATAGACTGTCAAGGATTATTTATGGGTTTAATATACAGACTGCCATTCTATAAGCCAGTTATTTAGGCAGCTGATGCATTCCCAAATGTAAAATGCAAAAAAAAAATATTAATTAAAATATGGTGTATAGAGTAAAATAGTTTATTCCATGTGTCTTTAATCAACTGGAAACAGACAACCAAATTAACATACTTGAGATTTTTTTTCAGGATGTGATGGTTTATGTCTCAACTTGAATTAGGCTATGGTACCAGTCTAGATGTTGTGGAGGTAATTTTTAGAGGTGAAGGCTATGGTTTTTCCAGTAGTCATGTATGGATGTGAGAGTCGGACTGTGAAGAAGGCTGAGCGCCAAAGAATTGATGCATTTGAACTGTGGTGTTGGAGAAGACTCTTGAGCGTCCCTTGGACTGCAAGGAGATCCAACCAGTCCATTCTGAAGGAGATCAACCCTGGGATTTCTTTGGAAGGAATGATGCTGAAGCTGAAGCTCCAGTACTTTGGCCACCTCATGCAAAGAGTTGACTCATTGGAAAAGACTCTGATGCTGGGAGGGATTGGGGCAGGAGGAGAAGGGGACGACAGAGGATGAGATGGCTGGATGGCATCACTGACTCGATGGACGTGAGTCTGAGTGAACTCCGGAAGTTGGTGATGGACAGGGAGGCCTGGCATGCTGCGATTCATGGGGTCTCAAAGAGTCGGACATGACTGAGTGACTGAACTGAACTGAACATTTAAATCAGTAAATTTTGACTATAGTTAAGTTCAGTCACTCAGTCGTGTCTGACTCTTTGTGACCCCATGAATCACAGCACGCCAGGCCTCCCTGTCTATCACTAACTCCCGGAGTTTACCCAAACTCATGTCCATCAAGTCGGTGATGCCATTCAACCATCTCATCCTCTGTTGTCCCCTTCTCCTCCCGCCCTCAATCTTTCCTAGCATCACAGTCTTTCCAAATGAGTCAGCTCTTCGCGTTAGGTGGCCAAAGTATTGGAGCTTCAGCTTCAACATCAGTCCTTCCAATGAACACTCAGGACAGATCTAATTTGGGATGGACTGTTTGGATCTTCTTGCAGTCCAAGTGACTCTCAAGAGTCTTCTCCAACACCACAGTTCAAAAGCATCAAGTTTGAGTAGATTACTCTTCATAATACGAGTGGACCAAATTTATTTTTGTTTAAACTTTAACACAAAAGACTGACGTTTCCTGAGATACCATAACACCAACCTTTGAATATCCAGTCTGCTTATCAAATTTGTAGATTTCAGATTTCCCAGTCTCCACATTTAAAGAGCTAATTCCTTAAAATTATATTTAGGAATATACATAAAATTCCTTAATACATGTAAACACATCTTATATCCTATTGTTTTTCAGGAAAGTCCTGATTTATACACTTGGTTTGCAAATAGGCATGAGAGGCATTTTGGAAGGAACTTATAGGACTTTCAAGCCACAGGCAATGTTCAATTTTTTAACCTGTGTTGTAGTTACTTAGATATTTATTTTACTAATATTCTTTAAAACATGTAATTCATATATATTCTCTCCAATATTAATGTACTTCACAATTGAAAAATAAAATTGTACTAGAATTGTTCAAATTTCCAGTTGACTATACAGCATATAATATATTAAAAAAATCTAATTATTTCATTTATGAGATGATATCAGTTCTAGTTATCTCTGTGTATAAAACAGATAAGGTCTTAAAGAATCTCAGATATAACATTCTGGTCATGTGTCTGCTACATTTTTTTTCCTTCCTTTTCCTTTTATAGCAATTTTAGAGGTAATCTTCAGGATACTATGACATATGAAATAAAAATAGTTTGACTTTAAATATCCTTCAATGAATTTAAGTTGTGATTGAATAGACTCATTTTTTCTTTACAACTTTTCCATCAAAACATACTTAGTTCCTTGAAATCTTGCTTAGAGATAGATAGTAAAATGTTTAATTGAATAAACTTTTTCTTTTTAATATGAACTAAACCTTGTCTTTTAGCCTCCCGATACCAGTCTCTTAATCCAACTCAAATGGAGCCCTTAATATATGTCTAATTCAGACAAACTGAGAAGCATTGCAATTAACTGGGGGAAAGTTATTTGGGATGTTTGTCATTCTTTTAGGCACAACCATGTATGCAGATCCCGCCTACACAGGGCTGGCAAAGAACCTATTATATAAACAGAGTTGGCTGGAATCCTGGTATAAATCTTTTCATCTTTAGCCATGAACTGCTCAGGACTGTCAAAGAAAAGGAGAAAAATGAGGAATGCATTCCATTCTCTTCCTTCCTTAATCTATTTTCCATAATGAATTTGAAAGTCAACTAATTAGAGCCACATTCATTGAATTTACACCCAAAACTATGCAAAGTTTGAGGATTTCGCTCATCTCCTGGTAATATCTGATTTAGGTTTCTCATCCCATAGGTCAGGTGATTTTTAAATAACACTATTTCACCTGCAAATATGGTGACCCATTGATTCAATTTGCTTTTTAACTATCAGATACTTTATTTTGCAATAGGAAATTTGTTGTATCCAACTCTAATCTTTAAAATGATGTTAGTTCAGTTCAGTCGCTCAGCCGTGTCCAGCTCTTGGAGACCCCATGGACTGCAGCATGCAGTTAAAATGATGTTAAGAACTGATTAAAATTGAAATATAAGTGCTTCGCTATGACAAGTATACATGTACATCTGTAGTGATTCTGCAATAATAAGCAAACTCTATTTTGAGAAAAATATACTTTCACTAAGTAGTAATAGGCTTTGATTCTTTTCTGTGCAATTCAAAATGAGTCAAAAAGATGAAATTACTGAATGTTAGGTGTCTTTCTTTATGCAACATTTAGGAACAGAAACTGTCACCCTAAGTTTACATTATCACCATTTATAATAAAATGCCAAATTCAGTCACAAGACAAAAAAATAACTGAAACTATGCGATCACAAAACATATCATTCTGGACTTTGTTTAATATAAAAGTGGTTCTAAATTCATCAAAATGAATTGCCTTTAGACACGTTCAGTTCAACTTCTGTGAGATTTATTTGTTTGCAAATTGGGCTATTTGGCCAATGATAAGACATCAAGGAATGAATGAGAGAACTGTTTCCATTTGCTCCAGTGAAAGTTCAGCCACATTCTTTGTAGGGGTTGAGTTGTTTTCCACTTCTAAATTCCAGTCACTCCTCATTGATCTTAGAGAAAAAGATGTTTATGTAGTGACAATATAACTATTTTATAAAATGTAACAGATTTTCCAGATTTTCCTTACTGATTCTGAATTTTTTTTTTTTTTAATCTTTTGGCTTTGCTGTATTTTTTCCCAAAGGCCTGTATAATAGAAAAAACAACTGAACAAACTGGAATAAAGTTTTATTTTTAATTGAGGTATGATTGATTTAAAATTATATTCACTTCAGATGTACAATGTAATAATATGGTGTTTGTATATATTGCAAATGATCATCATTATAAGTGTGGTTAGCATTGTTCTCCATATATAGTGACAAATGAATTTCTTTCCTGTCATGAGTACTTTAAAAATTTACTCTCTTAGCAAGTTTCAAATACGTATCTTGATATTATTAACTATAGCTACCATGTTGTACATTATTTCCCCATGATTATTTATTTTATAACTGGAAAGTTGGAATAATTTTTTAATTCAAGTATACAATAAGCTAAATAAACTGAATCTTCAGTAAGTTTTATGTTGAATATTGGGGTGTTTTGCTGGGTTTTTTCCTGGTGAGCACTAAATCTCAGTTGCTTCCTAATTTTTGATCTAGAAGAAATCCAAGGATATCAGGGAAGTGGGTTATGGCTGGAAACTTCATTTCTCAAGTTTAAGTATAGTATTAATGTGAGGAATAGATAAAATTAGAAGTTTTAGGTCCTTACATTTCACCTGTTACAGGTCTAAGGTAATTATGATTATTCTCCTAATGTTGCAAATGAAGAAATTAAGTCAGAGAGAAGTAAAGTAACTTTCATTTTAAAAGCAATGAAAAAGAACTGGTTTACATAGTGGTCTATTTCAAATATTTGAGCATTTTAAAAAACAAGAATAGAAAAAAAATGCAGGTTATTTATTCAGGAGATAAATGTATGCTTCTCTTACTACAGCTTAATTGCCAAAGTATATACAACAAGAGAAAAACAACTTTTTTTTTTTTTTTGTCACTGAGATAGTTTTAGTCTGCTTTTGCAATTCCATGTTGAAAATATATTCACTTATATTCAGCTTATTGACCTACCTCATAAATTTTGGACTTGCCAGCCTCCATAATCACATAAACAAATTCCTTAAAATAAAAAAAATATCTCTCTCACACATATATTCTCTCTCACAAACACACTATCCATCTCTAAATAGAAGGAAATAAATAAGGAAATACATTACATGATAATACATAACACTAAACTTCTTAGAGTGAAAACAAAGCAGAAATAAGTATAGAGTTTTCTAGAAACCAAGATTTCAATTTCAAATAGGGGATGAAGAATAGATAGTATTTTTAAGTTCTAAAGGAAAAGATAGGATAAGCTTTGCAGATAATGATAAAATAGTTCCAGGCTGAGTGAAAGCAAGTTGAAAGGCCCTGAAATGGGAGCGAGTCTGGTATGTCCAAGAAAGAGCTAAGTGGGCAGTGTATCTGGACAAGAGTGAGCAAGAGGGAGTGATGGGAAAATAGATCACAAAGACAATGAGGGACAAAATCATGCTAAATATTGTTGAGATTTTGACTTTTAGGTGAGTGAGATGGGAAGACTTTGGAAGGTTTAAGTAGAGGAATGACATGTTCTAACTTTGGTTCACGTGGATTATCCTGGCTACTGTGTTCAGAATCAAATATATGTATACTTATGGTAGATTCATGCTGACGTTTGGCAGAAACCAACGAAATTCTGTAAAGCAATCAATCTTTGCATTTATATATATATATATATATATATATATATATATTTAAAAAGAGTCAATCTCATAGTAAAGGATTTCTTAAAAAGGAATAATTTTATACAATGTGGGGCCTAAGAATGTGTGAAGTTCTTAGGGCAAAGAGTCAGGAGAAGACCATGAGAGGCTTACAACCCATGGACACAAGTCAAAACTTGTCCACAGAATGTTAGGAAGAAAAGAACAGGAAAGGCTGGAACTTAGCAAGCATGAGCCAGAACTCTTCCACAAGGTGGAGTCTTTCTCTCCCACAAAGACCTAAGCCCTCTTTTAAAGGTTTTCCAAGTGATTAGGTTAAATGCCCTAAAGCTAATATTATCTGTTTGAATCAGTTGATTATGGACTTAATCTACAAAATGAAGGCACTTATTCTGAAAAAGAAGGCAGAGGAACCAGAGATCAAATTACCAACATCCTTTGGATCATATAAAAAGCCAGAGAATTCCAGAAAACCATCTACCTCTACTTCATTGACTATGCTAAAGTCTTTGACTGTGTAGATCACAACAAACTGGAAAATTCTTAAAGAGATGGGAATACCAGACCACCTTACTGCCTCCTGAGAACCCTATATGCAGGTCAAGAAGCAATAACCAGATGTGGAACAATGGACTGGTTCCAAATTTGGAAAGGAGTACGTCAAGTTTGTATATTGTCAACATGCTTATTTAACTTATATGCAGAGTACATCATGTGGAATGCCAGGCTAGATGAAGCACAAGCTGGAATCAGGATTGCTAGGAGAAACATCAATAAACTCAGATATGCAGATGACACCACCTTTATGGCAGAAAGCAAAGAGGAACTAAAAGAGTCTCTTGATGAAAGTGAAAGAGGACATTGAAAAAGCTGGTTAAAACTCAAAATTCAAAAACGATCATGGCATCTGGTCCCATAACTTCATGGCAAATAAATAGGGAAACAATGGAAGCAGTGAGACTTTAGTTTCTGGGGCTCCAGAATCACTGTGGATGGTGACTGCAAATATGAAATTAAAAGACACTTGCTCCTTGGAAGAAAAGCATTGACAAACCTAAACAGCATATTAAAAAACAGGGAGAGAACAAGATGGTAGAGAAGCATGTGGAGTACATCTCTCTCCACAGACACATCAAGAATACCCCTTCAGACACAGAAGTGCATGCAGAACACCAGCTGAGAGCGGCCAGGAGTACCTGACCAGTGGAAAAGAATATATAGACCAATGCAAAACTCTGTAGGATGAAGGAACTAGGGGGGAAAACAAGAGTGTTAGAGGGACTGGACCTACCCTTGGCAGGTAGGGGAACTGAAGCAGGGGACCAATCCCCATATCAGGGCAATTGTCTGAGTCAGAGGAGAAACATTTAAGGCTGAGAGGGAAACAGCTGATCTGTGGCAGCCTAAATGGAATGAGAATCAGACAGTCCTTGCCGCAGCCATACATACCCTGGAGAAGGATGCTGGAAGGCACAGCAGCTGGGAGCCAGAGTTTAGGGATTGTGGCGTAATCCCCGGGCAAGGGCTACTGTTAACTGCGGAAAGACTCATCGAGGAGATGTGAGGGAGGAGATTGTGGTGGGAAATGCCTGTGGAGGAGAAAAGAGGGCAGCCATGGAAGCAAGTAGATGCTGCAGAGTTACCCATAGGGGATGGAGTCATCACCATAGCCTCTCTCTCCCCACAAGCCAGCATCAGCAGATGAACAACAGAGAGCCTGGCCCATTAAATGCCTGCCGCCCTGAACTACAGAGCAGGACCCTCCCCAGGGTGCTACTTGAAGTGACTGATGCCCCTAACTACAGACCAGGACCCCACCCAGGGTGCCCCTTTATGTGCCTGATGCACCAATCTACAGAGTAGGACTCCAACTAGGGGCACCCCTCTATGTTCCTGATGCACCGAATAACAGAGAAGGACCCCAGGCAAGGGAGGCCTCTAATTGACTGAGCAGGCTGAGCTACAGAGAAAGACTGGCCAAAGAGGCCCTCTGATCACCAGCTACAAGAGCCCCCCCCCCCCCCCGCCCAAAAAAAAAAAAAAAAAAAATGTACTTTGATAGGGCCATAACTCCAGGGGTGGAGGCAAGCATCCCAGCAAGCCAAGCAGCTGTGCCACCTTCACACTGAGGCAGAGCTACCACAGGCCAAAAAAAAAAAAAAAAAATCTTACATCTATGTGCACAGGGTCGCTTTGGTCATGTCCAACTCTGCGATCCTGTAGACTGTGGCCTATCAGGCTTCTCTGTCGGGGGGGTTCTCCAGGCAAGAATACTGGTGTGTATTGGCCGATACTGGTTACCATACACTTTTAGAGCACTATATGTCCAACTATCCTAGCCGCCAACCCCCCATGAGTACCTGGTGCTGCCAGAACCCCTATGACCCAAGCAGCTGCACCATCTCCACCCCTGGCCCTCACAGTGACAAACACAAATCTTCCAGGACAGCCTCAGAAGCAAACCCCACTGGACGACCCATATGCAGAGATGGAAATAAAATCACAATTGAAACCCAGGGCAGTGTGGCTAAGGAATCAGATTCAAAACCCTCCCACCAGCGTTACAAGCTGTAGATTAAATCTGCATGATCAACTAGGCAGACTGTGACTATGGAATATATAAAAGGACATGGAGAGCTCCCACAAAAGAAAATGCTAGTTCTGGTAGCTGTGGACATTGGAGGCAAGAACACACAGGAGCAGGACCAGATTAGAAACTGAGCTGCCCCGACAGCAGGTGCAGAGATCAGCACAGTTGTGGAGGGCATCCTAGGGGGGTGAGGGGGCTGTGACTCCCAGTGAGGGAAAGGACTCTGACAGCAGTGACAATAAAAACATTTATTATTTTTCTTTTGACTTGTTCTGTAGATTCTTTTGGATTTCTTTTTTCCTTTTTTCCCCACTATGTGGTAGTTGTCAATTTTATTGGCACTATGAAATCTAATTAAGCTTTTGAGATTTTTTTCCTCAGTCACATTTTTTATTATTGTTATAAACCTTTGCATCTGCATTGGGCTTTTGCAGTTCTGTGGAGTTTTCCTTTTTCTTTTTTCTTTCTGTTATTTTAATTTTTTAAAACTTATTATTATTTTCCTGCACTTATTTCTTTGTTTGCTTTTCCTACTGTTCTTTCCCCCTTGCAGTTAATCTTTAACTTATATGAATCTTCTTTCTTTACCTCTATTTAACTTTGCATATCTATTCTTTCTTTCTTTCCTTTCCTCTCAACATATTTGTTAGTGTTGTTTCATTGCTTTATTCTTCAATTGGCACCTGGGCTTTAGTTTTGTTTTCCATTCTGTGCTTTAGTTAGTTTTGTTATTAACTGGTAAATATGATTCTTGATTTCCTTTCTTTGCCAGGTAAATCTACTCTATTTTTGTTGGACTGTTTTTACTTTGCTCATGGGTGTATATGTATATGTGCATATTTCATTATTGTAATTATTATTTGCCTGATTTTATAACTTCCATTTGTCTGGCGTTCATTCAGGCTTCTCATTTTTGGATATTTATTTTAATCTCACTTAATGCCATAACAACTCACCTGTGGAATCTTTGTTCCTGACCAGAGATCAACCCTGAGCCTTTGGAGTGGGAGCACTGACTCTAAGACCCTAGAGTACCAGGGAACTAACCAAAGGGAATATCAAATAGTGAGAACTCACACAAAGGAAACCACTTGAATACAAGACCTGGTATCACCCAACCACCAGTAAGTAGCACCCTGTGCAGGATGCCTCATCTAAACAACAAATAAAACAAAAATACAAACCAAATCATCAGCAGACAGGATTACCACCTCACTCAGCTTTGCCCATCAGAGGAAAAACAAGCAAACAAAAATTCAGCACAAATCTCACACTATAGGAAGCTTACACAAACCACTGGACCAAACTTAGGTGGGCAGAAACCAAAAGGCAGAAAGAATTTAACTTTGAAGCCTGAGAAAAGGTGACCTCAAACACAATAAGTTTAAAAACAAATAATGAAAAGGAAGAGAAATACTACACAAGTGAAGGAACAAATGAGAAACACAGCCATCCAAATAAATGAAGAGGAAATAGGAAAACTTCTTGAAAAAGAATTCAGAATAATGATAGCAAAGATGATCAAAAACTTTGAAAATAAAATGGAGAAAATGCAAGAATCAATTAACAAAGACCTAGAAGAATTAAAGAATAAACATACAGAGACAAACAACACAATTACTGAAATTAAAAATACTCTAGAAGGAATCAGTAGCAGAATATCTGAAGCAGAAGAACGAATCAGTGGCCTGGAAGAAAGATGGTGGAAATAACTTCTGAAGAGCAGAATAAAGTAAAAAGAATGAAAAGAACTGAGGACAGTCTCAGAGACCTCTGAGACAATATTAAATGCACCAACATTCAAATTATAGGGGTCCCAGAGGAAGAAGAGAAAAAAGAAAGAGTATGAGGAAAAATTTGTAGAGATTATAGTTGAAAATTTCCCCAGCATGGAAAAGGAAATACTCAATCAAGTCCAAAAGGCACAAAGAGTCCCATATAGGATAAATCCAAGGAAAAACACACCAAGACACATACTAATCAAACTAAAAAAGACTAAACATAAAGAAAGAATATTAAAAGCAGCAAGGTAGAAGTGACAAGTAACATAAAAAGGAAACCCCATATTCTTAAAAGCTGAATGGATACAAAAAACAAGACCAGGAAGAAATAGAAAATCTTAACAGACCCATCACCAGCACGGAAATTGAAACTGTAATCAGAAATCTTCCAGCAAACAAAAGCCCAGGTCCAGACGGCTTCACAGCTGAATTCTACCAAAAATTTCGAGAAGAGCTAACACCTATCCTACTCAAACTCTTCCAGAAAATTGCAGAGGAAGGTAAACTTCCAAACTCATTCTATGAGGCCACCATCACCCTAATACCAAAACCTGACAAAGATGTCACAAAAAAAGAAAACTACAGACCAATTTCACTGATGAACATAGATGCAAAAATCCTCAACAAAATTCTAGCAATCAGAATCCAACAACATATTAAAAAGATCATACACCATGACCAAGTGGGCTTTATCCCAGGGATGCAAGGATTCTTCAATATCCGCAAATCAATCAATGTAATTCACCACATTAACAAATTGAAAAATAAAAACCATATGATTATCTCAATAGATGCAGAGAAGGCCTTTGACAAAATTCAACATCCATTTATGATAAAAACTCTCCAGAAAGCAGGAATAGAAGGAACATACCTCAACATAATAAAAGCTATATATGACAAACCCACAGCAAACATTATCCTTAATGGTGAAAAATTGAAAGCATTTCCCCTAAAGTCAGGAACAAGACAAGGGTGTCCACTTTCACCGCTACTATTCAACATAGTTCTGGAAGTTTTGGCCACAGCAATCAGAGCAGAAAAAGAAATAAAAGGAATCCAAATTGGAAAAGAAGAAGTAAAACTCTCACTGTTTGCAGATGACATGATCCTCTACATGGAAAACCCTAAAGACTCCACCAGAAAATTACTAGAGCTCATCAATGAATATAGTAAAGTTGCAGGATATAAAATCAACACACAGAAATCCCTTGCATTCCTATACACTAATAATGAGAAAGTAGAAAAAGAAATTAAGGAAACAATTCCATTCACCATTGCAACAAAAAGAATAAAATACTTAGGAATATATCTACCCAAAGAAACTAAAGACCTATATATAGAAAACTATAAAACACTGATGAAAGAAATCAAAGAGGACACTAATAGATGGAGAAATATACCATGTTCATGGATTGGAAGAATCAATATAGTGAAAATGAGTATACTACCCAAAGCAATTTACAAATTCAACGCAATCCCTATCAAGCTACCAGCCATATTTTTCACAGAACTAGAACAAATAATTTCAAGATTTGTATGGAAATACAAAAAACCTCGAATAGCCAAAGCAATCTTGAGAAAGAAGAATGGAACTGGAGGAATCAACTTGCCTGACTTCAGGCTCTACTACAAAGCCACAGTCATCAAAACAGTATGGTACTGGCACAAAGACAGACATATAGATCAATGGAACAAAATAGAAAGCCCAGAGATAAATCCACACACATATGGACACCTTATCTTTGACAAAGGAGGCAAGAATATACAATGGAGTAAAGACAATCTCTTTAACAAGTGGTGCTGGGAAAACTGGTCAACCACTTGTAAAAGAATGAAACTAGATCACTTTCTAACACCGCACACAAAAATAAACTCAAAATGGATTAAAGATCTAAATGTAAGACCAGAAACTATAAAACTCCTAGAGGAGAATATAGGCAAAACACTCTCAGACATAAATCACAGCAGGATCCTCTATAATCCACCTCCCAGAATTCTGGAAATAAAAGCAAAAATAAACAAATGGGATCTAATTAAAATTAAAAGCTTCTGCACAACAAAGGAAAATATACGCAAGGTAAAAAGACAGCCTTCTGAATGGGAGAAAATAATAGCAAATGAAGCAACTGACAAACAACTAATCTCAAAAATATACAAGCAACTTATGCAGCTCAATTCCAGAAAAATAAACGACCCAATCAAAAAATGGGCCAAAGAACTAAATAGACATTTCTCCAAAGAAGACATACGGATGGCTAACAAACACATGAAAAGATGCTCAACATCACTCATTATCAGAGAAATGCAAATCAAAACCACAATGAGGTACCACTTCACACCAGTCAGAATGGCTGCGATCCAAAAATCTGCAAGCAATAAATGCTGGAGAGGGTGTGGAGAAAAGGGAACCCTCCTACACTGTTGGTGGGAATGCAAACTAGTACAGCCACTATGGAGAACAGTGTGGAGATTCCTTAAAAAATTGCAAATAGAACTACCTTATGACCCAGCAATCCCACTGCTGGGTATACACACCGAGGAAACCAGAATTGAAAGAGACACATGTACCCCAATGTTCATCGCAGCACTGTTTATAATAGCCAGGACATGGAAACAACCTAGATGTCCATCAGCAGACGAATGGATAAGAAAGCTTTGGTACATGTACACAATGGAGTATTACTCAGCCGTTAAAAAGAATTCATTTGAATCAGTTCTGATGAGATGGATGAAACTGGAGCCGATTATACAGAGTGAAGTAAGCCAGAAAGAAAAACACCAATACAGTATACTAACACATATATATGGAATTTAGAAAGATGGCAATGATGACCCTGTATGCAAGACAGGAAAAAAGACACAGCTGTGTATAACGGACTTTTGGACTCAGAGAGAGAGGGAGAGGGCGGGATGATTTGGGAGAATGGCATTCTATCATGTATACTATCATGTAAGAATTGAATCGCCAGTCTATGTCTGACGCAGGATACAGCATGCTTGGGGCTGGTGCATGGGGATCACCCACAGAGATGTTATGGGGAGGGAGGTGGGAGGGGGTTTCATGTTTGGGAACACATGTAAGAATTAAAGATTTTAAAATTTACTAAAAAAAAAAAAAAACATGAAAGGAAAAAAAAAATAAAAAATAAAAAAAAAAAGACCCATATTATGCTGTCTACAAGAAACCCACTTTAGACTAAAGACACATATAGATTGAAAGTGACAATATGGAAAAATATATTCCATGCACATGGGAAGAAAAAGAACATTACAGTAGCAATCCTCATATCAGAAAATATATACCTTAGAATAAAGAATATTACAAGAGATAATGAAGAACACTACATAATCGTCAAGGGATCAATCCAAGAAGAAGATATAACAGTTGTAAATATCTATGCACCAAACATAGGAGCACCTCAGTACGTAAGACAAACACTAACAGACATAAAAGGAGAAACTGACAGTAACACAGTAATAGTAAGAAGCTTTAACATCCCACTCACACCAATGGACAGATCATCAAAACAGAAAATTAATAAGAAAACACAAGTCTTAAGTGATACATGAGAAAAGATGGATCTCATTCATATCTTCAGATATTCCATCCAAATGCAGAAGAATACACCTTCTTCTCAAGTGCACATGGAACATTCTCCAGGATAAACCACATCTTGGGTCATAAATGAAACCTCAATAACTTTAAGAAAATTGAAATCATGTCAAACATCTTCTCCAACCACAATGTTATGAGACTAGATATCAATTGCAAGAAAAAAAAAAAAAAAAAGCTGTAAGAAACACAAGCACATGGACATTAAACAACACGTTTGTAAATAGCCTAGAGGTTACGATGAAATCAAAAGGGAAATCAAGAAAATTTCTAGAAACAAATGACAATGGAAACACGACAACTCAAAACCTATGGGATACAGCAAAAGGAGTTCTAAGAGGAACGTTTATAGCAATACAATCCTACCTCAACATACAAGGAAAACATTGAATAGACAACCTAATTTTACACCTAAAACAACTGGGAAAAGAAGAACAACCCCCCAAAACAATTAATAGAAGGAAAGAAATCATAAAAATCTGAGCAGAAATAAATGAAAAAGAAATGAAAGAAACAGTTGTAAAGATTAGTAAAACTAAAAGCTAGTTCTGTGAGAAGATAAACAAATTGAAAAGCCATTAGCCAGACTCATCAAGAAGAAAAGAGAGAAGAATCAAATCAACAAAATTAGAAACAAAAAAGGAGAGGTTACAAGAGACAATGCAGAAATACAACGGAGCGTAAAAGACTGTTATGAACAACAATATGATAATAAAATGGATAACCTGGAAGAAATGGATAGATTCTTAGAAAAGTTTAAAATTCCAAGATTGAACCAGGAAGAAATAGAAATTATTAACAACCCAATTACAGCACTAAAATTGAAGCTGTGATCAAAAATCTCCCAAAAAACAAAAGCCCAGGACAAGGTGGCTTCACAGGAGAATTCTATCAAACATTTAGAGACAAGTTAAGGCTTATTGTTCTACAGTTCTTTCAAAAAATTACAGAGGAAGGAACACCCAAATTCATTCTATGAGGCCACCATCACCCTGATACCAAAACCAGAGAACAACAACAACACACACACACACACACAAAATTCACTGATGAACAAAGATGCAAAACTCAACAAAATGTTATCAAAGAGAATTCAACAACACATCAAAAAGCTCATACACTATAATCAAGTTGGGTTTATTCCAGGCACTCAAGAATTCTTCAACATACACAAATCAATGTGATACACCATATTAGCAAATCAATGTGATACACCATATTAACAAATTGAAAGATAAAAACCATATGATAATCTCAATGGATGCAGAAAAAGCCTTTGACAAAATTCAGTACACATTTATGATTCAGTTCAGTCACTCAGTCATGTCCGACTCTTTGCAACCCCATGAACTGCAGCACACCAGGCCTCCCTGTCCATCACCAACTCCTGTAGTCTACCCAAACCCATGTCCATTGAGTCAGTAATGCCATCCAACCATCTCATCCTCTGTCGTCCCCTTTTCCTCCTGCCCTCAATCTTACCCAGCATCAGTGTCTTTTCAAATGAGTTAGCTCTTTGCATCAGGTGGCCAAAGTATTAGAGCTTCAGCTTCAACATCAGTCCCTCCAATGAACACCCAGGACTGACCTCCTTTAGGATGGACTGGTTGGATCTCCTTGCAGTCCAAGGGACTCTCAAGGGTCTTCTCCAACGTCACAGTTCAAAAGCATCAATTCTTCTGCACTCAGCTGTCTTTATAGTCCAACTCTCTTCAAAAAATGGGCATTGGAACCTACTTCAACATAGTAAAGGCAATATATGATAAGCATACAACAAACATTTTTCTCAATTGTGAAAAACTGAAAGCATTCCCCCTAAGATCAGGCACAAGACATGGGTGCCCACTTTCACAGCTATTATTCAACATAGTTCTGAAAGTCCTAGCTACAGCAATCAGAGAAGAAAAAGAAATAAAAGGAATCCAGGTCAGAAAAGAAGCAAAGGTCTCACTATTTGCAGATGACATGATGCTATACATAGAAAACACTAAAGATAGTATCAGAAAATTACTAGAGCTAATCAGTGAATTTAGAAAACTTGCAGGATACAAAATCAATACACAGGAATCACTTGAATTTCTATATACTAATAATGAAAAATCAGAAAGAGAAATTAAGGAATCAATCCCATTCACCATTGCAACAAAATGAATTAAATATCTAGGAATAAACTTACTTAAGGAGACAAAAGAACTGTACACTGAAAATCATAAGACACTAATAAAAGAATTCAAAGATGACATAAACAGATGGAGAAATATTCCATGTTCCTGGGTGGGAAGAATCAATATTGTGAAAATGAATATACTACCAAATGCAATCTACAGATTCAATGTGATCTCTATCAAATTACCAATGGCATGTTTCACAGAACTAGAAAAAAAAATTCACAATTCATATGGAAGCACAAAAGATTCCAAATACCCAAAGCATTATTGAAGAAATGAATGGAACAGAGGAGTCAACCTTTCTGACTTCAGATTATACTACAAAGTTGCAGACATCAAGACAGTATGGTACTGGCACAAAAACAGAAATATAGACCAATGGAACAAAAAAGAAAGTCCAGAAATAAACCCATGAGCCTAGGGGTACCTTATTTTTGACAAAGGAGGCAAGAATATACAAAGGAGCAAAGACAGCTTCTTCAATAAATGGTGCTGGGAAAACGACAACCACATGAAAAAGAATGAAATTAGAACACTTTCTAACACCATAATATAAAACTTAACACCAAAAATAAAGTCAAAATGGATTAAAGACCTAAATGTAAGACCAGAAACTCTTAGAAGAAAACATAGGCAGAACACTCAATGATATAAATCAAAGTAAGATCCTCTATGATTCACCTCCTAAATAAAAACAAAATTAAACAAGTGAGACCCATTTAAACTTAAAAGCTTTTACACAGCAAAGGAAACAATAAGCAAGGTGAAAAGACAACCCTCAGAATGGGAGAAAATAATAGCAACTGAAACAAATGACAAAGGATTAATTTCCAAAATACACAAGCAGCTCATACAACTTGATGCCAGAAGAAGAAAACTACCGAATCAAAAAGTGTGAAAAAGACCGAAACCAACATTTCTCCAAAGAAAACATATAGATGGCTAACAGAAACATGAAAAGATGCTGAACATCACTCATTACTAGAAAAATGCAAATCCAATCCATAATGAGACATCACCTCACACTGGTGACAATAAATGCTGGAGAGGGTGTAGAGGAAAGGGAACTCTCTTTCACTGTTGGTGGGAATGTAAATTTATACAGCCACTATGGATGATAGTATGGAGATTCCTTAAAAACAACTAGGAATAAAACTACCATATGACCCAGCAATCCCACTTCTAGGCATATACCTGAGGAAACCTAAATTGAAAAAGACACATGTATCCCATGGTTCATTGCAGCACCATTTACAATAGCTAGAAAATGGAAGCAACCTAGATAGTCAAGGCTATGGTTTTTCCTGTGGTCATGTATGGATGTGAGAGTTGGACTGTGAAGAAGGCTAAGCACCAAAGAATTGATGTTTTTGAAATGTGGTGTTGGAGAAGACTCTTGAGAGTCCCTTGGACTGCAAGGAGATCCAACCAGTCCATTCTGAAGGAGATTGGCCCTGAGATTTCTTTGGAAGCAATGAAGCTAAACTGAAACTCCAGTACTTTGGCCACCTCATGCAAAGAGTTGACTCATTGGAAAAGACTCTAATGCTGGGAGGGATTGAGGGCAGGAGAAGGGGATGACAGAGGATGAGATGGCTGGATGGCATCACTGACTCGATGGATGTGAGTCTGAGTGAGCTCCGGGAGTTGGTGATGGACAGGGAGGCCTGGCATGCTGTGATTCATGGGGTCACAAAGAGTCGGACACGACTGAGTGACTGAACTGAGCTGAACTGAACTAGATGTCCATCAGCAGATGAATGGATAAAGTTGTGGTACGTATATACAATAGAATATTACTCAACCATAAAAAGGAATGCATTTGAGTCTGTTCTGATTAGGTGGATGAACCTAGAACCTATTATACAGAGTGAAGTGAGTCAGAAAGAGAAAGATAAATATCATATTCTAACACATATATATGGAATATAGAAAATTTGTACTGAACAATTTATGCACAGGGCAGCAATGAAGAAACAGACACAGAGAATAGACATGATCAAGGGGAAAGGGGAGGAGAGTGTGAGATGTATGGAAAGAGTAACATGGAAACATTACCGTATGTGAAGTAGATAGCTAACGGGAATTTGCTGTATGGCTCAGGAAACTCAAACAGAAGCTCTGTATCAATCTAGAGTGGTGGGATGGAGTGGGAGATGGGGGGAGGTTCAAAAGGGACGGGATATATGTATACCTATGGTTGATTCATGTTGAGTTTTGACAGAAAGCAACAAAATTCTATAAAGCAATTATCCTTCAATTAAAAAAAAAAAAAGTAGAGACATTCATTTGCCAAGAAAGGTCCCTATAGTCAAAATTATGGTTTTTCCACTAGTTGTGTGAGAGCTGAACAATAAAAAAGACTAAGGGCTGAAGAACTGATGCCTTGGAACTGTGGTGCTCTAAAAGACTCTTGAGAGGCCCTCAGAGAGCAAAGAGATCAAACCAGTCAATCCTAAAGGAAATCAACTTTGAATATTTATAGGAAGGACTGATGCTGAAGCTGAAGCTCCAATACTTTGGTCACCAGATGCCAAGAGCTGACTTGTTGGGAAAGACCCTGATGCTGGGAATTATTGAAGGCAGGAGGAGAAGGGAAAGACAGAGGATTAGATGCTTGAATGGCATCACTGACTCAGTGGACCTGAGTTTGAGCAATCTTTAGGAGCTAGTGAAGAATAAGGAAGCCTGGCATGCTGCAGTCTACAGGGTTGCAAAAAGCTGGACATGACTGAGCAACTGAACAACAGGAACAATCACCAAGATTAGTGTTTTATTGAATAATTGGGAGGAACTATGCCTGAAGACTCTTGAGAGTCGCTCGGACTGCAAGGAGATCCAACAAGTCAATTCTGAAGGAGATTGGCGCTGGGATTTCTTTGGAAGGAATGATGCTAAAGCTGAAACTCCAGGACTTTGGCCACCTCATGCGAAAAGTTGACTCATTGGAAAAGACTCTGATGCTGGGAGGGATTGGGGGCAGGAGGAGAAGGGGACGACAGAGGATGAGATGGCTGGATGGCATCACTGACTCAATGGACGTTAGTCTGAGTGAACTCCGGGAGTTGGTGATAGACAGGGAGGCCTGGTGTGCTGCAATTCATGGGGTTGCAAAGAGTCGGACACAACTAAGTGACTGAACTGAACTGAACTGATGGCTACCCGCTTCAGTATTGTGGCCTGGAGAATTCTATGGACCAAGGAGCCTCCACAGTCTGTGGAGTTCCAAAGAGTCGGACATGACTGAGTGATTTTCATTTTCACTTTCTTCATGGTTATGCTGGGCTTCCCAGGGGGCACACTGGTAAAGAAAGTGTTTGCCAATGCAGGAGACACAGGAGCTTTGGGTTTGATCCCATGGTTGGTAAGATCTCCTGGAGAAGGAAATGAGAACCTGTTCCAGTATTCTTGCCTGGAAAATTCTAAGGACAGAGGAGCCTGGTGAGCTAGAGTCCATGGAATTGCAAAGAGCTGGACATGACTGAGGATAGCACACAGCATGGTGTTTATGCTATAAAACTATGTTAATGCTCTAAACTGTGTTTATGCTTTTCTTTGATTTTCCACCTCCTATATGAGACTATTCTTTTAGCTTACCCTCTCCAGAAGTGTTATAGAAAGAGAATTCTAGAGAATATAGTTTAGCCTAACTGAGTTGTTAAATCATAAAGACATTGTAGGAAGAAGGAAGAGTATCAGAAGCACTAATTAGACAATACCACAATAATCAGGACAAGAGATTATGGTGGCAGAAAAGAAAAAAAATTTTGTAAGAGGAGAGTCAGGGACAGACTCAAGCAGTTTGATGGTCTCAAGGCCTACATTCATGGCTGTGAGACCGGGAGCAATAGAAAGCAGGGATATCCTCAGTGTTCCAGAGAGTTCTGTAGCCCTCTATTTATTGGACACTTGGAGGCTGAGATAAGGATGGTTTTATATTTTCTGTATTGTTATAGCAGAAACCTTCTTGGGGCCTCCCTAGCCTGACTCTAACAAAACGTTGTCAGCTTCAGCTTCCTCAATTCCTGGTTCCCAGTGCCTTTAGAGAAAAATGCCTTTTACATGTTTAGCCCTTAGTAACCACACATAGTCTTTCCCTTCTCCAGGGCCTCTTATCAACCCAGGGACTGAACTCAAGTCTCCTGTGTAGCAGGTGGATTCTTTACCAGTTGATCCACAAGGGAAGCCCTTCACACACACAAGCACCAGTTACTTATCATTACTGTCTTCAAGCCATCAAATCAGTATAGTCAGATTTCCTTTTTTCAGTAAGTTATTATTGGATCAGCTTCCATGGAAATCATATTTTTGTTTTTCTTTAAATTGCAACAGAAGATCCCTGGAGGAAGGCTGGCAATCCATTCCAGTATTCTTGTCTGGAGAATCCCATGGACAGATGAGCCTGGTGGGCTATACAGTCCATGGGGTCACAAAGAGTCAGGCACAACTGAGCGCACATGCACACACACACACACGCATTGCAATATTAGAACTTTTAAATTATTAAGGAGCTAAAATATGTTAAGGTCATAGTTTTAGAGCCAATAAAACTGAGCCTCAGTCACAAGGCTGCAGTCTTTTATGGCTGGGCAATCTTGGGGGACTCACTATTCCTTTTGCATGGTTCATTACCTGGAAGAGTTCTTTTGAGGTAAAAGGAAATATCTACAAGACTTTGATTCATTGTGGGCTCCCGATTAATGCCATTTTCATTTTTCTCTGAGGTCAATAAGGAGAGATGGCCTTCGGGGGCTCATTTCCTTCATTCCTGTGGTAGGACCAAAGAACTGACTCCGTGGAGCTGAAGTCCTCAGCAGGAAAAAAGACTGATTCCAGCTCTTGAAGTTCCCCTTTCTAACAAGGCACTTTCTCCAACTAGGGAGCTTCCCTTTTGATGCACAACCTACTAAGGTTCTTAAACTCTCATTTTATGGACACAAAGACAGAGGGGTCAAGCTTCCTCCAATAGGTTTTCTCTTCTGTGGCCCTAAGGACATGCAGGACATTGCAAGTCAGCAGCTTATATGATCCTTGGTATATTTCTGCTCATAGTTTTGTTTTGTTTTGTTTTGTTTTTTTCCCCCTGGGTAAACTCATTTTGATAATGAATGGTATATCTCTTGTATCTTCCATGTGTGCATGAAGCTGTGTGTGTGCTCTCTGGCCTCTTTGCTCAACTTGCTCCATCATTTCTTCTGTTACTGTGATGACTATTCTGTTTTATGCATTTTCAGCTAAATAGCTAATACACACTGCATCTTCTTCTTTTTTTAATGTTAAGCTTATTTTATTTAAATAAGGGCTAAGTGAATATATTCTCCCTATTAACTTACTAATTTTTAAATTAATGTCCACTATCTACATTTTAAAATACACTTTATTTTTACAGAAGTTTTAGGTTCACAGGGAAACTGAGTAGAAAGTAGAGAGAATTCCCATACCCTTCTACCCCGCCAGCCCACACACAGCCTTCTGTACTATCAACATCACACACAATAGTGGTGTATTTGTGAAACTGATGAATATGCATTGAACTGACACAACATTGTCACCCAAAGTGGCTGGTGGCTCATAGGTTAAAGCGTCTGCCTTCAATGTGGGATACATGGGTTTGATCCCTGGGTCAGGAAGATCCCCTGGAGAAGGAAATGGCAACCCACTCCAGTATTCTCGCCTGGAGAATCCCATGGACGGAGGAGCCTGATAGGCTGCAGTCCATGGAGTTGCACACAGTTGGACATAGCTTAAGCGACTTCACTCTCACTATCACCCAAAGACCATAGTTTACATTAGGATTCATGCTTGCTGTTGTACATTCTATGGGTTTGTTCAGATACAAAAAGACATGTGACCGTCACCATAATATCATACAAAGTAGTTTCACTGCCATAAAAATCTGCACCACCTGAGAAGCCCTCATTCATTTCCCATTCTCCCTAAATTTTTGGCAGCTATTGATTTTTACTGTCTCCATAATTTTACCATTTTGACAAGGCCATATAATTAAAATCATATATGCACTCTTTTTAGACCAATTTATTCACTTGGTTATATGTATGTAAGCTTCTTTTATGTCTTCCCAGGTCCTGATATCTATCATTTACTTTTTTAAGTCCAAAATAACATTCCAGTGTTTGGATATATCACAGTTTATTTATCCATTCAGTTATTGAAGGACATGTTGGTTTGCTTCATTTTTTGGCAACTTTGAATAAAGCTGCAGCAAATATTTGTGTGCAGGACCTTATGTGGACAAAAAAAGTTTTTAGGTAAATTCCAAGGAGCATAGTTGTTGAATAACAATCTATATTTTACTATCATATCAAAAAAATCTTAGTATTCTCTTAATTTTCCTACATATACAAATTAAGCTAATAAACTCATCTGGCAATTATCTCAATCTTCTAAAAAATAGCAAATTGTCATATCAGAAATGTAACATTATAGATACTACATATGGCCTTTGATTTTAATTTAGCTTTTGTAGAAAAAGCTTAATAAAGCGACATTTCATATGTTAGTACAATTGGATGGGGAAATGAAAACATTCAATAATAATGAATGCCTATTTTTTCAAATTATTTTCTCTTTTCAACTTTTTATCTTATATTTTCTAATCATTTTCATACAAATACACACAAAAGTTCAGTAGTCTGATTTTTTGTTTAGAAATTAAAACACTTAGAGTAAAAATGACTTAATAATTTGCCCAAGTTGAAACACCACAACTCATCTGTCTCTGAGTCTTTGCCTTTTCCAGGACACAATATTCACAATTATGAGAGAAGGAGATTTCTGCTTTATTAGTTTATCTCAGCTTATTTTCCAGAAAAACCTTTTAAACTAAAATGCCCTTGGGTTTATCCTATCTATGAGATTTTTTTCTCAGTGGAAGTTCAGGGTAGGGCTGCAAATGATTTCATAATACACAATTACAGAATCTAAACCATATGACTGTATTCTATGTTTGCACAAACATATCTTGCTATCTCCACACAACAGTAGCAGTACATATGTAATTGCTTAATCAGTTATTACAGCAGGAATCCTTGTCCTCCATAAAGAAAACCATAACATGTAGTTATTTAGAAATCATATGTGACAAACTTCTACATTTTTTGCTTATAATATACAAGTGAGTGAGTGAGTGGGTAAAGTTGCTCAGTCGTATCCGACTCTTGGCGAACCCATGGACTGTAGCCTATCAGGTTCCTCCATCCATGGGATTTTCCAGCCAAGAGTACTGGAGTGGGTTGCCATTTCCTTCTCCAGGGATTTTCCCAACCCAGGGATTGAACCAGGTCTCCCGCACATGGGCAGATGCTTTTGACGTCTGAGCCACCAAGGAAACATATTAATATAAAAGAAGTAGAATTATAAAAATATGGTTTCCTTAGGAATTAAAAATTATTTCCAACACAAGGTGTTTTCATAATAATAAACTTTATACCAATGTTTTTATAAAAATGAATAAATATACTATGTTTAAGAATGTTTCCTTAGCAACAGCCTGTAATTTATATTTTATTAAATGCTCAGCCAAAATGTCTCTACTGTTGCAGTAGCTAAATAGGCTTCTTTAGTAAAAACAAATGTTGTTACACTCTTTCATAATTTACTGCAGCATTCAAACTTAATGTTGCTTGGATAAATAATCTCTAATGTCAAAAATATTTGTTAAAATTCCTTCAATCTTAGCTAAGTAAAGGAAAAGCTCTTCTATGAAGAAGTAAAGGGAAGTTCAGTACCCACAAGTGTACTTAGGAGAGGACTCCCTGGAAAGATCCAACCCGTGGTATGACTCACTCAGTGAATGACGCCTAACTGACCTCACCTGCAAAAGAGAAATGATAGCTCATACCCAGCAGTGTTTGTGATGAATGTAAATTGCAGAGTAAGTGAGTCTTCCAAAATATATATTTTGTCTTTTGAAATATCCTGTTTAATGCCATAGACAAGTCATAGATATGGGCATAAATGCTCTTTGCCAATGAAACAGAAAAATCAACTTTTCTCTAAAATAATATTTGTGACAATATGAAAGATTATATTTCTAAGCCAAATGTGGTGGAATGAAGAATTTATCCAATAACCATTTTAAATTAAGGTGAAAGAGCAAGCCCTTATATTCAGCAGAAAAAGTTTACTTTTTTTTTCAAGGATGTAAGCAGAATAGCAATGGATTTGAGTACATCTAAACTTTTTTACCCTTTGTCTGGTTTGTTTACAGAAATGTTTACACATTTGGGTAATGAATTGGCAATAGATGCATGAACACTCAACAAAAGTATTTGTCAATTTAATAACAAATTGCACTTGATTTTTCTTAAATAATACAATACTACTACCATCATAGAATCATGTACTTGCCTCATATGACGTTCAACAATAAAGGGAAAATAAATATATGGAATGAAATATTTAAGCAAAAAGCCACTCTAAGAATTTTGCATTATTCTCTTAGGTGGGTATGTGAAAGAAAGTGAAAGTCGCTCAGTTCTGTCTGACTCTGTGACCCCTGGAATTCTCCAGGCCAGAATATTGCATTGGATAGCTGTTTCCTTCTCTAGGGGGTCTTCCCAACCTAGGGATCAAACCCAGGTCTCCCACCTTTCAGGCAGATTCTTTACCAGCTGAACCACCAGGGAAGCCCTATATGGGTATATATATATATATGTAAAATAAAAAAAAAATTGTATTTTAAGTAATCAAAACAGTTTGAACAGTAATTTGATGATTTAATTCTAAAAAGTTCCAAGACATATGGACTACGTTTTCCAATTCCATTACAATCCTATTGGGTTTTGAAATAATGAGAAAAGCCTCTTTAAAAAAAAAAAAGACCAAAAACATATGAAAAATAACTGAGCACTTAGACAAACTCCAAATACAACAGCAATTGCTCCTCCTAAGTGTACGATTGACCTAAGTCATAGGATTTCTGTACAAGTACACATTTCTTTTTGTCACAGTGGTAAACAGAATCTACCAGATATAATAACACCTTGCAGTTTCTCCTGCTTTATTTATTTATTTTATTTTTACTTAACTGAACAGTGAGTTGAAGTAAAGAATGATATTCTAAAAGCTCTGAAGAAATTGAGAAAGCTGACACCCACTTTCAGTAGATTCAATCAATTAGGTGTTTGTTTGCTTGGTTTTGTTTGTTTTTCAATATATATGAAAGGCAGGGATGAGCTAGATAAGAATTATGACTTATTTTTTTCCTCTAATCTTTGTTCCTGGATTTAGTCATTTGAACTCAAAGTATATTCAGGAAGTAGAATTATACAGAATTTAAATTTTAGATTCATGCTATTGAAATTGTAATATTCAAATTTAACCTTTTTTATTTGCAAGGGTAAACACTAAGATTCAAATCATACTTACCATATAATGTTCTCTACAGTTCAGAGTAACAAATCCATCCAAGTGGCAGAAATTTTTCAAACTCACTTAATAGCATGTTGAAAATAGTGTTATTTTTCATAATTTTGTAGAAAATGTGTTTAGTTTACTTTGAAGTTGAAAGATGAGCAATTCTCCTTTATCTCCACAACATTACATAAGAGACAGCTGTCAACTAGACATATGCTGTCCAAATTGCTATGGTTTGCTTTCTTAAAGTTTAAATCTGCATCTTCTTACACACCCTTGTAACCTTTGGGATAGTCTCACTCTTCAATTTCTAAATTAATTTTTTCTCATCTTCAATCCATCACTTTTCTTTATTTCCTCACATCCAACCAGACTTCAGTCCTGTCATTGTTTCAGATTTGAGAGTTCATTTCTTCTGCATTCTCTTTATCTTTGTAGTCTAGATTATCACTTTATACTTTGATTATATCTTTAGAATGCACACAAAATGTCACAATTTACTCCCATTTTACTCCTTTCCAAGATGTTTTTCATCACCTGAAGTACCATGCCTTACCTCGCATATAATTAAAATCTAAGCATCTATTACGGGCAAACTGGTATCACTTATGATAATCCTAGTAACTGAGAGAATCTGGAGTGAAATATTGTCATTTCATTTATTTTGAAAGACTTAAAAGCATTTTGTTTTAACTAAAATGAATTTAGAATTTGATATTCAGTTTTGTTTTGATATTTTTAAAACTTTATGACACAGAATTCACCATTAGAATGTTTTCTTGGCATACAAATTTAAAAATATGATGATTTGGGAGAATGGCACTGAAACATGTATACTATCATGTAAGAAATGAATTGCCAGTCTATGCCCAATGCAGGATACAGCATGCTTGGGGCTGGTGCATGGAGATGACCCAGAGAGATGTTATGGGGAGGGAGGTGGGAGGGGGGTTCATGTTTGGGAACGCATGTACACCATGGTGGATTCATGTCAATGTATGATAAAACCAATACAGTATTGTAAAGTAAAATAAAGTAAAAATAAAAATTAAAAAAAATAAAAAATAAAAATATGAAATAGTCCTTATCTAAAGGACTTCAAAGGTTTCCCTGGTTGCTCCGCAGTAAAGAATCTGCCTGCATAGCAGGAGACATCAGAGACTCGGTTTCCATCCCTAGGTGGGAAAGATCCCCTGTAGAAGGAAATGGCTACCCACGCCACTATTCTTGCCGGAAAATCCCATGGACAGGGGAGCCTGGCAGACTTCACACCATAGGGTCACAAAGGTTGAACATGACTGAGCATGTGAGCAAAGGACTTCAAAGTAAGTTTAATCAGAACCGAAAACACTACCAGCTTTGGCTGGCTGAGCTCAATGTAAAGCTGCTACTATCATCAAAGAAACCCTTTGCTTTTGTATTACAGAAATAACAATATCATAAATCATTAATCAAAGCTACTTGGGAAAGAATACCTAATTAAATAAGTAATCTAAGGAAAACCACTCGACCATTCAGGTATGACCTAAATCAAATCTCTTATGATTATACAGTGGAAGTGAGAAATAGATTTAAGGAACTAAATCTGATAGATAGAATGCCTGATGAACTGTGGACTGAGGTTAGTGACATCGTACAGGAGACAGGGATCAAGACCATCCCATGGAAAAGAAATGAAAAAAAAGCAAAATGGCTGCCTGGGAAGGCCTTACAAATAGCTGTGAAAAGAAGAGAACCAAAAAGCAAAGGAGAAAAGGAAAGATATAAGCATCTGTATGCAGAGTCCAAAGAATAGCAAGAAGAGATAAGAAAGCCATCCTCAGCAATCAATGCAAAGAAATAGAGGAAAACAACAGAATGGGAAAGACTAGAGATCTCTTCAAGAAAAATTAGATACCAAGGGAATATTTCATGCAAAGATGGGCTCGATAAAGGACAGAAATGGCATGGACCTAACAGAAGCAGAAGATATTAAGAAGAGGTGGCAAGAATACACAGGAGAACTGTATAAAAAAGATTTTTATGACCCAGATAATCATGATGGTGTGATCACTCATCTAGAGCCAGACATCCTGGAATGTGAGTCAAGTGGGCCTTAGAAAGTGTTACTACGAACAAAACTAATGGAGGTGATGGAATTCCAGTGGAGCTATTTCAAATCCTGAAAGATGATGCTGTGAAAGCGCTACACACAATCTGCCAGCAAATTTGGACAACTCAGCAGTGTCCACAGGACTGGAAAAGGTCAGTTTTCATTCCAATCCCAAAGAAAGGCAATGCCAAAGAATGCTCAAACTATCGCACAATTGCACTCATCTCACATGCTAGTAAAGTAATGCTCAAAATTCTCCAAGCCAGGCTTCA
This sequence comes from Capricornis sumatraensis, assembly GCF_032405125.1. Taxonomy (NCBI): domain Eukaryota; kingdom Metazoa; phylum Chordata; class Mammalia; order Artiodactyla; family Bovidae; genus Capricornis; species Capricornis sumatraensis. The sequence continues at coordinate 115,359,480 of NC_091069.1, forward strand.
GCAATATGTGAACCATGAACTTACAGATGTTCATGTTGGTTTTAGAAAAGGCAGAGGAACCAGAGATCAAATTGCCAACATCCGCTGGATCATCAAAAAAGCAAGAGAGTTCCAGAAAAACACCTAATTCTGCTAGATTGACTATGCCAAAGGCATTGACTGTGGATCACAATAAACTGTGGAACATTCTTCAAGAGATGGGAATACCAGACCACCTGACCTGCCTCTTGAGAAACCTATATGCAGTTCAGGAAGCAACAGTTAGAACTGGACATGGAACAACAGACTGGTTCCAAACCGGAAAAGGAGTACGTCAAGGCTGTATATTGTCACCCTGCTTATTTAACTTCTATGCAGAGTACATCATGAGAAACTCTGGACTGGAAGAAACACAAGCTGGAATCAAGATTCCCGGGAGAAATATCAATAACCTCAGATATGCAGTTGACACCACTCTTATGACAGAAAGTGAAAAGGAACTAAAAAGCCTCCTGATGAAAGTGAAAGAGGAGAGTGAAAAAGTTGGCTTAAAGCTCAACATTCAGAAAACGAAGATCATGGCATCCGGTCCCATCATTTCATGGAAAATAGATGGGGAAACAGTGGAAACAGTGTCAGACTTTATTCTTTTGGCTCCAAAATCACTGCAGATGGTGATTGCAGCTGTGAAATTAAAAGACGCTTACTCCTTGGAAGAAAAGTTATGACCAATCTAGATACAATATTGAAAAGCAGAGACATTACTTTGCCAACAATGGTCCGTCTAGTCAAGGCTATTGTTTTTCCTGTGGTCATGTATGGATGTGAGAGCTGGACTGTGAAGAAGGCTGAGCACCAAAGAATTGATGCTTTTGAACTGTGGTGTTGAAGAAGACTCTTGAGAGTCCCTTCAACTGCAAGGAGATCCAACCAGTCCATTCTGAAGGAGATCAGCCCTGGGATTTCTTTGGAAGGAATGATGCTAAAGCTGAAGCTCCAGTACTTTGGCCACCTCATGCGAAGAGTTGACTCATTGGAAAAGACTCTGATGCTGGGAGGGATTGGGGGCAGAAGGAGAAGGGGACGACAGAGGATGAGATGGCTGGATGTCATCACCGACTCGATGGATGTGAGTTTGAGTGAACTCCGGGAGTTGGTGATGGACAGGGAGGCCTGTCGTGCTGCGATTCATGGGGTTGCAAAGAGTCTGACACAACTGAGCGACTGAACTGACTGACTGAGCTCAGCTGTGTCTGACTTTTTGTGACCACATGGACTGTAGCCCACCAGGTTCCTCTGTTCATGGGGATTCTCCAGGCAAGAATACTTGAGTGGGTTGCTATTCCCTTCTCCAGGGAATCATCTTAACCCAGGGATCAAACCCAGGTCTGCTGTTTTGCAGGCAAATTCTTTACCATCCGAGCCACTAGAGAAGCCCAAAGACAGACTAACAATGACGATTTTCATCCTCCAAATACGTTTGGAGTTTGTTTTGTTTACCTCTGTGCAAGAACCTCCAATAGATGATGTGTGCTTCAATTATTTAGACAATAAATTTCTTATACCTCTAGTTTCTTTTGGTTGTCTGATTATTTTTTTAATTCCAGCAATGCCAAAGGATCACACACACACACACACACACACATACACACACCACGGAAAACTAAAAAGCATACAAATTCTTCATTTATGACATGCTACTTCAACCACAGCAAAAGTAACGTTCTTTCCATAAAATAAACAAAAATTTTAGAATGCCTTCCAACAAATCCAAAATAAAAATATAAGCATTAAAACAGGAAGATTTATTAAGAAACTAGGATAATTTGGAACACAAAACATTAAAATAGGCTGTACATTATTGTACACATACATTCACCATGGGGATTTTCCCAGGTAGCTCAGTAGTGAAGCATTTGCCTGCTAACACAGGAGATCATGTTCAGCCCCTGAATTGGGAAGATGCCCTGGAGGAGGGTAGGGCAACCTACTCCAATATTCCTGCCTGGAGAATCCCATGGACAGAGGAACATGCCAGGCTACAGTCTATAAGGTTGCAAAGAATTGGACACAACTTAGCAACTAAATAACAATGACATAACACCATACACTAATGCCAAAAGACCTCCAGGGTCATATTTTAGTCATCTTTTTGTGTGTGCAGTCATCCCTGTCTTGAAGTTTCATCACTTCCAAATATACTCTCTTATAGAATGAAGGATATGTCTGATCATTGATGAAGCTGAATAATGGATGTGTCAATCTAAAATGCATCAAACACACTTGATGGAGAAAGATGGTTGTTAATAGAAAGAAAAGTGGTACACCTTCTTTCTTACTGGATCCTAATGAAACATGTAAGGCATGCAGTATTTTTGGAAGATTTATTTTTAGTCAATTAGAATATGTTGAATAGACATGAATAAATAACTTAAAGGGATTTATAGTCACAACTCTGAGACTAGCTGTGATTAAGATTCAGCCATATAAATCCCTAAGGAGATAGTAGCAGAAGGAATATAAGCTATCAGTATGATGAAATAAAATAGTTGCGTTTGCAGATGGATTATTAGCTAATAATGACTCTTGCTCTAAAAGCTGTCAGAGCTTTGCTATGCAGCATTGAAACAGCTGGGAATGTTCTGTCAAGAAAGCATTGGGAGAAACATTTTACTTGGGTTAAAATATAAAATTAGATATTTGCTAAGAACATAAAAGTCATATGTTTACTCGTGAGTCAGACAAAACCAAATATTTTTTACTCTATTCTAAAATGTGTGCTTTTTTCACTCATCAAACCTTAATTAAGTACTTGCGAAGTGACAAACTCTACAGATTGTAACAGGTAAGTAACACACCAATCCTGCTGTTACAGAAATTGAAATCCAGGAAGCATTGAATTGATCATCTAAAATTTTCTAGAATAATGGCATAAATAAAAGGCCTCATTGGTTAAGGAAAGCTAACTGCTGTAAAAAGAGATCTAAAGAGAGACTTCCCTGGTGGTCCAGTGGCTAAATCTCCACACTTCTAATGCAGGGGTCCTGAGTTTAATCCCTGGTGGAGGAACTAACATCCCATATGTCACATAACACCACAGAAAAAAAACCCAAATAAACACTTTTTTTTTTAATCCAGTTAAAATAAATAGAGAGATCTAAAGAGATAGAGGCTCAACATAATGGAAGCTTAGATCTCATTTATATTTCTATTTTGGGTGAGAGGTCTGGGTTGAGGGATTTTTTTTTACATTGCTGCCACTCATGTACCATGGCCCCTTTTATTCTGCTATTCCACCTTCCCGTAAGTCCTCAACATCATCAACAGCTAGTAAGAAGGAGAGATATCTCATTGTAGTTTTGATTTGCATTTCTCTAATAATTAGTGATTTGAGCATCATTTCATGTCCCTCTTGCTAATCAGTATACCTTCTTTGGAGAAATGTCTATTTAGAACTTCCACCCATTTTTTTGATGGCCATCATCAAAAATCCTATAAACAATACATGCTGGAGAGGGTGTGGAGAAAAGGGAACGCTCCTACACTGTTGGAATGTAAATTAGTAGAGTCACTATGAAGAACACTATGGGGTTTCCTTAAAAAACTAAAAATAAAGCTAATATATAATCCAACAATCCCACTCCTGGCCATATATTTGGATAAAACCATAATTCAAAAATATACATGTATCCCAATGTTCATTTCAGCACTATTTACAATAGCCAGGACATGGTAGCAACCTAAATGTTCATCAACAGAGGAATGTATAATGAAGATGTGGTTATATATAAGCAATGGAATATAACTCAGCTGCAAAAAAAAAAAAAAAAAAAAAAAACACAATAATGCCAGTTACAGTGACATAGATGAGCCTAGAAATTGTCGTACTGAGTGAAGTCAGACACAGACAGGCAAATATCATATGATATCATTTATACATGGAATCTTAAAAAATGGTACAAATAAACATAATTGCAAAAGATAAATAGTCACAAATTTAGAAAGCAAACTTATGGCTACCAAAGGGGTAGAGGCAGAGCAGAAATAAGTTGGGAAATTGAGATTGACATATGCACACAACTATACATAAAATAGTAATTAATAAGAATTTACTGCATAGCACAAGGAACACTACTCAATTCTTTGTAATGGCCTACATAAGAACAAAATCTAAAAAAGAGTGGATATATGTTTACATATAACAGACTCATTTTGCTGTACAGAAGACACTAATACAAGATTGTAAATCAACTATATTCCAGTTTTGTTCAGTTGCTAAATCATGTCCCACTCTGAGACTTCATGGACTGCAACACACCAAGCTTCCCTGTCCTTCTCTATCTTCCAAAGTTTGCTCAAACTCGTGTCCATCATATCAGTGATGCCATCCAACTTCTTCCTCTGTTGCCCCCTTCTCCTCCGGCCCGCAATCTTTCCCAGCATCTGGGTCTTTTCCAATGAGTTAGTTCTTCTCATTGGGTGGCCAAATTATTGGAGCTTCAGCTTCAGCATCATTCCTTCCAGTGAATATTCAGGGTTGATATCCTTTAAGATTGACTAATTTCATCTCCTTGCTGTCCAAGGGACTCTCAAAATCTTCTCAAGCACCGTGATTCAAAAGCATCAGTTCTTCAGTACTCAGCCTTCTTTATGGTCCAACATTCACATACATATATGATTACTAGAGAAGACATAGCTTTCACTAAAAGTTAATTTTTAAAAAAAAAAGAAGAGGATAGACCACACAGAAAGCAGATTCATGTCCTGAAGCCTGGTCCCGAAGAGGCACATATCACTTCTACTCTCATTCAGTTGGGTGATCACTGTTACAATGGCTCCTACAGATAGTAACAAAGGTGTGAATAATGGGAGGGGGGAGGGGGTGCATGTAAAGGTAGAAAATGTAATAATTGATTTGGCAGCTGCCTTCCAGATACAACTTTATAAGTATGAATGAAGAGACCAGATTTTGATAACAGTCAGACTGCACTAAGAACAAAACAGAAAGCATCGCTTATAAGCAAACATATCATATCCAGGCCTTTAGTTAATTATAAGGTTTTAATAATGCAAATGTTAGCTTGAACCTTTCAAAATATTGGATATAGAAAAATTTTGTGAAGTGTTTTACATAGCGATTTTTTTTAAACCGGGTTTTGACATATGCACACTACTATATGTAAATAGGTAACTAATAAATACTTATTGTAGAGCACAGGGAACTCTTCTATATGCTCTGTAATGGCCTATATGGGAAAATAATCTAAAAAAGAGTGGGTTATATGTATATATATATGAGCTTCTCTGGTGGCTCAGATGGGAAAGAATCTGCCTGCAATGTGGGAAGACATGGGTTCAATTCCTTGGTTGGAAAGATCCCCAGGAAAAGGGAATGACTACCCACTCCAGTATTCTTGCATTGAGAATGCCATGGACAAAGGAACCTGGTAAACTACATTTCATGAGGTTGCAATGAGTCAGACATTAGTGAACAACTAATACTTCATTTCACTTCTTATGTATATATAACTGATTTAATTTGCTATACAGAAAAACTAACAACATTGTAAATCAATTATACTCCAATAAACATAAATAGACATCATAAAGAATATTTCCTTTGGTAAATATCTCATTTGGAATTTGGGGTAATCTTTGCCTTCTTCAGAGATAATTTCAGCATTAGGATAACTGACTATTCAAGAAATGAATTTTGAAGTGACCTAGAATTATTGTATTGGAGAAGGCAATGGTAACCCACTCTAGTACTCTTGCCTGGAAAATCCCATGGGTGGAGGAGCCTGGTAGGCTGCAGTCAGTCCGACTTCACTTTCACTTTTCACTTTCATGCATTGGTGAAGGAAATGGCAACCCACTCCAGTGTTCTTGCCTGGAGAATCCCAAGGACAGGAGAGCCTGGTGGGCTGCCATCTATGGGGTCGCAGAGTCTGACACGAATGAAGCAACTTAGCAGCAGCAGCAGCAGCAGAAGCAGAATTATTGTATTAACGTGAGCAGAAGTCAAGCAATTATAAAAATTTACAATCTCAAATTCAATCTTTGTTGTAATTTTAGAATTCTCTAATTTGATGATGACAAGAATATCTTTAAAATCACAAGTACCTAGTATTAGATGTCTCTAGGTTATCACTGTCATACTATATTGTACAAATCAACTTCTTTACAAAAGAGAAATAGACTCACAGACACAGAAAACAAACATGATTACTGAAAGGGATAGCAAGGCTCGGGGGGGTGGGGAAGTGGTAGATAAATTATGAGTTTGTGACTAACATATACACACTATGATATATAAAAGTAGACAACAATGACCCACCGTATACCACAATGAACTGTATTCAATATATTATAATAAATCATAATGAAAAGCATTTGAAAAGAATATATATGTATATGTGTGCACATATACATGTATGCTAAGTTGCTTCAGTCGTGTCCAACTCTGTGCAATCTCATAGATGGCAGCCCACCAGGCTCCCCCGTCCCTGAGATTCTCCAGGCAAGAACACTGGAGTGGGTTGC